>NW_028228111.1:0-34210 GCF_978045245.1 Mus caroli | reverse complement strand
CGCACAGTGTAGTACATAGTATATGAGTGAGTTGCACTGAAAAACTTAGAATATAAGAAACGCACAGTGTAGTACATAGTATATGAGTGAGTTGCACTGAAAAACTTAGAATATAAGAAACGCACAGTGTAGTACATAGTATATGAGTGAGTTGCACTGAAAAACTTAGAATATAAGAAACGCACAGTGTAGTACATAGTATATGAGTGAGTTGCACTGAAAAACTTAGAATATAAGAAACGCACAGTGTAGTACATAGTATATGAGTGAGTTGCACTGAAAAACTTAGAATATAAGAAACGCACAGTGTAGTACATAGTATATGAGTGAGTTGCACTGAAAAACTTAGAATATAAGAAACGCACAGTGTAGTACATAGTATATGAGTGAGTTGCACTGAAAAACTTAGAATATAAGAAACGCACAGTGTAGTACATAGTATATGAGTGAGTTGCACTGAAAAACTTAGAATATAAGAAACGCACAGTGTAGTACATAGTATATGAGTGAGTTGCACTGAAAAACTTAGAATATAAGAAACGCACAGTGTAGTACATAGTATATGAGTGAGTTGCACTGAAAAACTTAGAATATAAGAAACGCACAGTGTAGTACATAGTATATGAGTGAGTTGCACTGAAAAACTTAGAATATAAGAAACGCACAGTGTAGTACATAGTATATGAGTGAGTTGCACTGAAAAACTTAGAATATAAGAAACGCACAGTGTAGTACATAGTATATGAGTGAGTTGCACTGAAAAACTTAGAATATAAGAAACGCACAGTGTAGTACATAGTATATGAGTGAGTTGCACTGAAAAACTTAGAATATAAGAAACGCACAGTGTAGTACATAGTATATGAGTGAGTTGCACTGAAAAACTTAGAATATAAGAAACGCACAGTGTAGTACATAGTATATGAGTGAGTTGCACTGAAAAACTTAGAATATAAGAAACGCACAGTGTAGTACATAGTATATGAGTGAGTTGCACTGAAAAACTTAGAATATAAGAAACGCACAGTGTAGTACATAGTATATGAGTGAGTTGCACTGAAAAACTTAGAATATAAGAAACGCACAGTGTAGTACATAGTATATGAGTGAGTTGCACTGAAAAACTTAGAATATAAGAAACGCACAGTGTAGTACATAGTATATGAGTGAGTTGCACTGAAAAACTTAGAATATAAGAAACGCACAGTGTAGTACATAGTATATGAGTGAGTTGCACTGAAAAACTTAGAATATAAGAAACGCACAGTGTAGTACATAGTATATGAGTGAGTTGCACTGAAAAACTTAGAATATAAGAAACGCACAGTGTAGTACATAGTATATGAGTGAGTTGCACTGAAAAACTTAGAATATAAGAAACTGCACAGTGTAGTACATAGTATATGAGTGAGTTGCACTGAAAAACTTAGAATATAAGAAACGCACAGTGTAGTACATAGTATATGAGTGAGTTGCACTGAAAAACTTAGAATATAAGAAACGCACAGTGTAGTACATAGTATATGAGTGAGTTGCACTGAAAAACTTAGAATATAAGAAACGCACAGTGTAGTACATAGTATATGAGTGAGTTGCACTGAAAAACTTAGAATATAAGAAACGCACAGTGTAGTACATAGTATATGAGTGAGTTGCACTGAAAAACTTAGAATATAAGAAACGCACAGTGTAGTACATAGTATATGAGTGAGTTGCACTGAAAAACTTAGAATATAAGAAACGCACAGTGTAGTACATAGTATATGAGTGAGTTGCACTGAAAAACTTAGAATATAAGAAACGCACAGTGTAGTACATAGTATATGAGTGAGTTGCACTGAAAAACTTAGAATATAAGAAACGCACAGTGTAGTACATAGTATATGAGTGAGTTGCACTGAAAAACTTAGAATATAAGAAACGCACAGTGTAGTACATAGTATATGAGTGAGTTGCACTGAAAAACTTAGAATATAAGAAACGCACAGTGTAGTACATAGTATATGAGTGAGTTGCACTGAAAAACTTAGAATATAAGAAACGCACAGTGTAGTACATAGTATATGAGTGAGTTGCACTGAAAAACTTAGAATATAAGAAACGCACAGTGTAGTACATAGTATATGAGTGAGTTGCACTGAAAAACTTAGAATATAAGAAACGCACAGTGTAGTACATAGTATATGAGTGAGTTGCACTGAAAAACTTAGAATATAAGAAACGCACAGTGTAGTACATAGTATATGAGTGAGTTGCACTGAAAAACTTAGAATATAAGAAACGCACAGTGTAGTACATAGTATATGAGTGAGTTGCACTGAAAAACTTAGAATATAAGAAACGCACAGTGTAGTACATAGTATATGAGTGAGTTGCACTGAAAAACTTAGAATATAAGAAACGCACAGTGTAGTACATAGTATATGAGTGAGTTGCACTGAAAAACTTAGAATATAAGAAACGCACAGTGTAGTACATAGTATATGAGTGAGTTGCACTGAAAAACTTAGAATATAAGAAACGCACAGTGTAGTACATAGTATATGAGTGAGTTGCACTGAAAAACTTAGAATATAAGAAACGCACAGTGTAGTACATAGTATATGAGTGAGTTGCACTGAAAAACTTAGAATATAAGAAACGCACAGTGTAGTACATAGTATATGAGTGAGTTGCACTGAAAAACTTAGAATATAAGAAACGCACAGTGTAGTACATAGTATATGAGTGAGTTGCACTGAAAAACTTAGAATATAAGAAACGCACAGTGTAGTACATAGTATATGAGTGAGTTGCACTGAAAAACTTAGAATATAAGAAACGCACAGTGTAGTACATAGTATATGAGTGAGTTGCACTGAAAAACTTAGAATATAAGAAACGCACAGTGTAGTACATAGTATATGAGTGAGTTGCACTGAAAAACTTAGAATATAAGAAACGCACAGTGTAGTACATAGTATATGAGTGAGTTGCACTGAAAAACTTAGAATATAAGAAACGCACAGTGTAGTACATAGTATATGAGTGAGTTGCACTGAAAAACTTAGAATATAAGAAACGCACAGTGTAGTACATAGTATATGAGTGAGTTGCACTGAAAAACTTAGAATATAAGAAACGCACAGTGTAGTACATAGTATATGAGTGAGTTGCACTGAAAAACTTAGAATATAAGAAACGCACAGTGTAGTACATAGTATATGAGTGAGTTGCACTGAAAAACTTAGAATATAAGAAACGCACAGTGTAGTACATAGTATATGAGTGAGTTGCACTGAAAAACTTAGAATATAAGAAACGCACAGTGTAGTACATAGTATATGAGTGAGTTGCACTGAAAAACTTAGAATATAAGAAACGCACAGTGTAGTACATAGTATATGAGTGAGTTGCACTGAAAAACTTAGAATATAAGAAACGCACAGTGTAGTACATAGTATATGAGTGAGTTGCACTGAAAAACTTAGAATATAAGAAACGCACAGTGTAGTACATAGTATATGAGTGAGTTGCACTGAAAAACTTAGAATATAAGAAACGCACAGTGTAGTACATAGTATATGAGTGAGTTGCACTGAAAAACTTAGAATATAAGAAACGCACAGTGTAGTACATAGTATATGAGTGAGTTGCACTGAAAAACTTAGAATATAAGAAACGCACAGTGTAGTACATAGTATATGAGTGAGTTGCACTGAAAAACTTAGAATATAAGAAACGCACAGTGTAGTACATAGTATATGAGTGAGTTGCACTGAAAAACTTAGAATATAAGAAACGCACAGTGTAGTACATAGTATATGAGTGAGTTGCACTGAAAAACTTAGAATATAAGAAACGCACAGTGTAGTACATAGTATATGAGTGAGTTGCACTGAAAAACTTAGAATATAAGAAACGCACAGTGTAGTACATAGTATATGAGTGAGTTGCACTGAAAAACTTAGAATATAAGAAACGCACAGTGTAGTACATAGTATATGAGTGAGTTGCACTGAAAAACTTAGAATATAAGAAACGCACAGTGTAGTACATAGTATATGAGTGAGTTGCACTGAAAAACTTAGAATATAAGAAACGCACAGTGTAGTACATAGTATATGAGTGAGTTGCACTGAAAAACTTAGAATATAAGAAACGCACAGTGTAGTACATAGTATATGAGTGAGTTGCACTGAAAAACTTAGAATATAAGAAACGCACAGTGTAGTACATAGTATATGAGTGAGTTGCACTGAAAAACTTAGAATATAAGAAACGCACAGTGTAGTACATAGTATATGAGTGAGTTGCACTGAAAAACTTAGAATATAAGAAACGCACAGTGTAGTACATAGTATATGAGTGAGTTGCACTGAAAAACTTAGAATATAAGAAACGCACAGTGTAGTACATAGTATATGAGTGAGTTGCACTGAAAAACTTAGAATATAAGAAACGCACAGTGTAGTACATAGTATATGAGTGAGTTGCACTGAAAAACTTAGAATATAAGAAACGCACAGTGTAGTACATAGTATATGAGTGAGTTGCACTGAAAAACTTAGAATATAAGAAACGCACAGTGTAGTACATAGTATATGAGTGAGTTGCACTGAAAAACTTAGAATATAAGAAACGCACAGTGTAGTACATAGTATATGAGTGAGTTGCACTGAAAAACTTAGAATATAAGAAACGCACAGTGTAGTACATAGTATATGAGTGAGTTGCACTGAAAAACTTAGAATATAAGAAACGCACAGTGTAGTACATAGTATATGAGTGAGTTGCACTGAAAAACTTAGAATATAAGAAACGCACAGTGTAGTACATAGTATATGAGTGAGTTGCACTGAAAAACTTAGAATATAAGAAACGCACAGTGTAGTACATAGTATATGAGTGAGTTGCACTGAAAAACTTAGAATATAAGAAACGCACAGTGTAGTACATAGTATATGAGTGAGTTGCACTGAAAAACTTAGAATATAAGAAACGCACAGTGTAGTACATAGTATATGAGTGAGTTGCACTGAAAAACTTAGAATATAAGAAACGCACAGTGTAGTACATAGTATATGAGTGAGTTGCACTGAAAAACTTAGAATATAAGAAACGCACAGTGTAGTACATAGTATATGAGTGAGTTGCACTGAAAAACTTAGAATATAAGAAACGCACAGTGTAGTACATAGTATATGAGTGAGTTGCACTGAAAAACTTAGAATATAAGAAACGCACAGTGTAGTACATAGTATATGAGTGAGTTGCACTGAAAAACTTAGAATATAAGAAACGCACAGTGTAGTACATAGTATATGAGTGAGTTGCACTGAAAAACTTAGAATATAAGAAACGCACAGTGTAGTACATAGTATATGAGTGAGTTGCACTGAAAAACTTAGAATATAAGAAACGCACAGTGTAGTACATAGTATATGAGTGAGTTGCACTGAAAAACTTAGAATATAAGAAACGCACAGTGTAGTACATAGTATATGAGTGAGTTGCACTGAAAAACTTAGAATATAAGAAACGCACAGTGTAGTACATAGTATATGAGTGAGTTGCACTGAAAAACTTAGAATATAAGAAACGCACAGTGTAGTACATAGTATATGAGTGAGTTGCACTGAAAAACTTAGAATATAAGAAACGCACAGTGTAGTACATAGTATATGAGTGAGTTGCACTGAAAAACTTAGAATATAAGAAACGCACAGTGTAGTACATAGTATATGAGTGAGTTGCACTGAAAAACTTAGAATATAAGAAACGCACAGTGTAGTACATAGTATATGAGTGAGTTGCACTGAAAAACTTAGAATATAAGAAACGCACAGTGTAGTACATAGTATATGAGTGAGTTGCACTGAAAAACTTAGAATATAAGAAACGCACAGTGTAGTACATAGTATATGAGTGAGTTGCACTGAAAAACTTAGAATATAAGAAACGCACAGTGTAGTACATAGTATATGAGTGAGTTGCACTGAAAAACTTAGAATATAAGAAACGCACAGTGTAGTACATAGTATATGAGTGAGTTGCACTGAAAAACTTAGAATATAAGAAACGCACAGTGTAGTACATAGTATATGAGTGAGTTGCACTGAAAAACTTAGAATATAAGAAACGCACAGTGTAGTACATAGTATATGAGTGAGTTGCACTGAAAAACTTAGAATATAAGAAACGCACAGTGTAGTACATAGTATATGAGTGAGTTGCACTGAAAAACTTAGAATATAAGAAACGCACAGTGTAGTACATAGTATATGAGTGAGTTGCACTGAAAAACTTAGAATATAAGAAACGCACAGTGTAGTACATAGTATATGAGTGAGTTGCACTGAAAAACTTAGAATATAAGAAACGCACAGTGTAGTACATAGTATATGAGTGAGTTGCACTGAAAAACTTAGAATATAAGAAACGCACAGTGTAGTACATAGTATATGAGTGAGTTGCACTGAAAAACTTAGAATATAAGAAACGCACAGTGTAGTACATAGTATATGAGTGAGTTGCACTGAAAAACTTAGAATATAAGAAACGCACAGTGTAGTACATAGTATATGAGTGAGTTGCACTGAAAAACTTAGAATATAAGAAACGCACAGTGTAGTACATAGTATATGAGTGAGTTGCACTGAAAAACTTAGAATATAAGAAACGCACAGTGTAGTACATAGTATATGAGTGAGTTGCACTGAAAAACTTAGAATATAAGAAACGCACAGTGTAGTACATAGTATATGAGTGAGTTGCACTGAAAAACTTAGAATATAAGAAACGCACAGTGTAGTACATAGTATATGAGTGAGTTGCACTGAAAAACTTAGAATATAAGAAACGCACAGTGTAGTACATAGTATATGAGTGAGTTGCACTGAAAAACTTAGAATATAAGAAACGCACAGTGTAGTACATAGTATATGAGTGAGTTGCACTGAAAAACTTAGAATATAAGAAACGCACAGTGTAGTACATAGTATATGAGTGAGTTGCACTGAAAAACTTAGAATATAAGAAACGCACAGTGTAGTACATAGTATATGAGTGAGTTGCACTGAAAAACTTAGAATATAAGAAACGCACAGTGTAGTACATAGTATATGAGTGAGTTGCACTGAAAAACTTAGAATATAAGAAACGCACAGTGTAGTACATAGTATATGAGTGAGTTGCACTGAAAAACTTAGAATATAAGAAACGCACAGTGTAGTACATAGTATATGAGTGAGTTGCACTGAAAAACTTAGAATATAAGAAACGCACAGTGTAGTACATAGTATATGAGTGAGTTGCACTGAAAAACTTAGAATATAAGAAACGCACAGTGTAGTACATAGTATATGAGTGAGTTGCACTGAAAAACTTAGAATATAAGAAACGCACAGTGTAGTACATAGTATATGAGTGAGTTGCACTGAAAAACTTAGAATATAAGAAACGCACAGTGTAGTACATAGTATATGAGTGAGTTGCACTGAAAAACTTAGAATATAAGAAACGCACAGTGTAGTACATAGTATATGAGTGAGTTGCACTGAAAAACTTAGAATATAAGAAACGCACAGTGTAGTACATAGTATATGAGTGAGTTGCACTGAAAAACTTAGAATATAAGAAACGCACAGTGTAGTACATAGTATATGAGTGAGTTGCACTGAAAAACTTAGAATATAAGAAACGCACAGTGTAGTACATAGTATATGAGTGAGTTGCACTGAAAAACTTAGAATATAAGAAACGCACAGTGTAGTACATAGTATATGAGTGAGTTGCACTGAAAAACTTAGAATATAAGAAACGCACAGTGTAGTACATAGTATATGAGTGAGTTGCACTGAAAAACTTAGAATATAAGAAACGCACAGTGTAGTACATAGTATATGAGTGAGTTGCACTGAAAAACTTAGAATATAAGAAACGCACAGTGTAGTACATAGTATATGAGTGAGTTGCACTGAAAAACTTAGAATATAAGAAACGCACAGTGTAGTACATAGTATATGAGTGAGTTGCACTGAAAAACTTAGAATATAAGAAACGCACAGTGTAGTACATAGTATATGAGTGAGTTGCACTGAAAAACTTAGAATATAAGAAACGCACAGTGTAGTACATAGTATATGAGTGAGTTGCACTGAAAAACTTAGAATATAAGAAACGCACAGTGTAGTACATAGTATATGAGTGAGTTGCACTGAAAAACTTAGAATATAAGAAACGCACAGTGTAGTACATAGTATATGAGTGAGTTGCACTGAAAAACTTAGAATATAAGAAACGCACAGTGTAGTACATAGTATATGAGTGAGTTGCACTGAAAAACTTAGAATATAAGAAACGCACAGTGTAGTACATAGTATATGAGTGAGTTGCACTGAAAAACTTAGAATATAAGAAACGCACAGTGTAGTACATAGTATATGAGTGAGTTGCACTGAAAAACTTAGAATATAAGAAACGCACAGTGTAGTACATAGTATATGAGTGAGTTGCACTGAAAAACTTAGAATATAAGAAACGCACAGTGTAGTACATAGTATATGAGTGAGTTGCACTGAAAAACTTAGAATATAAGAAACGCACAGTGTAGTACATAGTATATGAGTGAGTTGCACTGAAAAACTTAGAATATAAGAAACGCACAGTGTAGTACATAGTATATGAGTGAGTTGCACTGAAAAACTTAGAATATAAGAAACGCACAGTGTAGTACATAGTATATGAGTGAGTTGCACTGAAAAACTTAGAATATAAGAAACGCACAGTGTAGTACATAGTATATGAGTGAGTTGCACTGAAAAACTTAGAATATAAGAAACGCACAGTGTAGTACATAGTATATGAGTGAGTTGCACTGAAAAACTTAGAATATAAGAAACGCACAGTGTAGTACATAGTATATGAGTGAGTTGCACTGAAAAACTTAGAATATAAGAAACGCACAGTGTAGTACATAGTATATGAGTGAGTTGCACTGAAAAACTTAGAATATAAGAAACGCACAGTGTAGTACATAGTATATGAGTGAGTTGCACTGAAAAACTTAGAATATAAGAAACGCACAGTGTAGTACATAGTATATGAGTGAGTTGCACTGAAAAACTTAGAATATAAGAAACGCACAGTGTAGTACATAGTATATGAGTGAGTTGCACTGAAAAACTTAGAATATAAGAAACGCACAGTGTAGTACATAGTATATGAGTGAGTTGCACTGAAAAACTTAGAATATAAGAAACGCACAGTGTAGTACATAGTATATGAGTGAGTTGCACTGAAAAACTTAGAATATAAGAAACGCACAGTGTAGTACATAGTATATGAGTGAGTTGCACTGAAAAACTTAGAATATAAGAAACGCACAGTGTAGTACATAGTATATGAGTGAGTTGCACTGAAAAACTTAGAATATAAGAAACGCACAGTGTAGTACATAGTATATGAGTGAGTTGCACTGAAAAACTTAGAATATAAGAAACGCACAGTGTAGTACATAGTATATGAGTGAGTTGCACTGAAAAACTTAGAATATAAGAAACGCACAGTGTAGTACATAGTATATGAGTGAGTTGCACTGAAAAACTTAGAATATAAGAAACGCACAGTGTAGTACATAGTATATGAGTGAGTTGCACTGAAAAACTTAGAATATAAGAAACGCACAGTGTAGTACATAGTATATGAGTGAGTTGCACTGAAAAACTTAGAATATAAGAAACGCACAGTGTAGTACATAGTATATGAGTGAGTTGCACTGAAAAACTTAGAATATAAGAAACGCACAGTGTAGTACATAGTATATGAGTGAGTTGCACTGAAAAACTTAGAATATAAGAAACGCACAGTGTAGTACATAGTATATGAGTGAGTTGCACTGAAAAACTTAGAATATAAGAAACGCACAGTGTAGTACATAGTATATGAGTGAGTTGCACTGAAAAACTTAGAATATAAGAAACGCACAGTGTAGTACATAGTATATGAGTGAGTTGCACTGAAAAACTTAGAATATAAGAAACGCACAGTGTAGTACATAGTATATGAGTGAGTTGCACTGAAAAACTTAGAATATAAGAAACGCACAGTGTAGTACATAGTATATGAGTGAGTTGCACTGAAAAACTTAGAATATAAGAAACGCACAGTGTAGTACATAGTATATGAGTGAGTTGCACTGAAAAACTTAGAATATAAGAAACGCACAGTGTAGTACATAGTATATGAGTGAGTTGCACTGAAAAACTTAGAATATAAGAAACGCACAGTGTAGTACATAGTATATGAGTGAGTTGCACTGAAAAACTTAGAATATAAGAAACGCACAGTGTAGTACATAGTATATGAGTGAGTTGCACTGAAAAACTTAGAATATAAGAAACGCACAGTGTAGTACATAGTATATGAGTGAGTTGCACTGAAAAACTTAGAATATAAGAAACGCACAGTGTAGTACATAGTATATGAGTGAGTTGCACTGAAAAACTTAGAATATAAGAAACGCACAGTGTAGTACATAGTATATGAGTGAGTTGCACTGAAAAACTTAGAATATAAGAAACGCACAGTGTAGTACATAGTATATGAGTGAGTTGCACTGAAAAACTTAGAATATAAGAAACGCACAGTGTAGTACATAGTATATGAGTGAGTTGCACTGAAAAACTTAGAATATAAGAAACGCACAGTGTAGTACATAGTATATGAGTGAGTTGCACTGAAAAACTTAGAATATAAGAAACGCACAGTGTAGTACATAGTATATGAGTGAGTTGCACTGAAAAACTTAGAATATAAGAAACGCACAGTGTAGTACATAGTATATGAGTGAGTTGCACTGAAAAACTTAGAATATAAGAAACGCACAGTGTAGTACATAGTATATGAGTGAGTTGCACTGAAAAACTTAGAATATAAGAAACGCACAGTGTAGTACATAGTATATGAGTGAGTTGCACTGAAAAACTTAGAATATAAGAAACGCACAGTGTAGTACATAGTATATGAGTGAGTTGCACTGAAAAACTTAGAATATAAGAAACGCACAGTGTAGTACATAGTATATGAGTGAGTTGCACTGAAAAACTTAGAATATAAGAAACGCACAGTGTAGTACATAGTATATGAGTGAGTTGCACTGAAAAACTTAGAATATAAGAAACGCACAGTGTAGTACATAGTATATGAGTGAGTTGCACTGAAAAACTTAGAATATAAGAAACGCACAGTGTAGTACATAGTATATGAGTGAGTTGCACTGAAAAACTTAGAATATAAGAAACGCACAGTGTAGTACATAGTATATGAGTGAGTTGCACTGAAAAACTTAGAATATAAGAAACGCACAGTGTAGTACATAGTATATGAGTGAGTTGCACTGAAAAACTTAGAATATAAGAAACGCACAGTGTAGTACATAGTATATGAGTGAGTTGCACTGAAAAACTTAGAATATAAGAAACGCACAGTGTAGTACATAGTATATGAGTGAGTTGCACTGAAAAACTTAGAATATAAGAAACGCACAGTGTAGTACATAGTATATGAGTGAGTTGCACTGAAAAACTTAGAATATAAGAAACGCACAGTGTAGTACATAGTATATGAGTGAGTTGCACTGAAAAACTTAGAATATAAGAAACGCACAGTGTAGTACATAGTATATGAGTGAGTTGCACTGAAAAACTTAGAATATAAGAAACGCACAGTGTAGTACATAGTATATGAGTGAGTTGCACTGAAAAACTTAGAATATAAGAAACGCACAGTGTAGTACATAGTATATGAGTGAGTTGCACTGAAAAACTTAGAATATAAGAAACGCACAGTGTAGTACATAGTATATGAGTGAGTTGCACTGAAAAACTTAGAATATAAGAAACGCACAGTGTAGTACATAGTATATGAGTGAGTTGCACTGAAAAACTTAGAATATAAGAAACGCACAGTGTAGTACATAGTATATGAGTGAGTTGCACTGAAAAACTTAGAATATAAGAAACGCACAGTGTAGTACATAGTATAGTGAGTGAGTTGCACTGAAAAACTTAGAATATAAGAAACGCACAGTATAGTACATAGTATATGAGTGAGTTGCACTGAAAAACTTAGAATATAAGAAACGCACAGTGTAGTACATAGTATATGAGTGAGTTGCACTGAAAAACTTAGAATATAAGAAACGCACAGTGTAGTACATAGTATATGAGTGAGTTGCACTGAAAAACTTAGAATATAAGAAACGCACAGTGTAGTACATAGTATATGAGTGAGTTGCACTGAAAAACTTAGAATATAAGAAACGCACAGTGTAGTACATAGTATATGAGTGAGTTGCACTGAAAAACTTAGAATATAAGAAACGCACAGTGTAGTACATAGTATATGAGTGAGTTGCACTGAAAAACTTAGAATATAAGAAACGCACAGTGTAGTACATAGTATATGAGTGAGTTGCACTGAAAAACTTAGAATATAAGAAACGCACAGTGTAGTACATAGTATATGAGTGAGTTGCACTGAAAAACTTAGAATATAAGAAACGCACAGTGTAGTACATAGTATATGAGTGAGTTGCACTGAAAAACTTAGAATATAAGAAACGCACAGTGTAGTACATAGTATATGAGTGAGTTGCACTGAAAAACTTAGAATATAAGAAACGCACAGTGTAGTACATAGTATATGAGTGAGTTGCACTGAAAAACTTAGAATATAAGAAACGCACAGTGTAGTACATAGTATATGAGTGAGTTGCACTGAAAAACTTAGAATATAAGAAACGCACAGTGTAGTACATAGTATATGAGTGAGTTGCACTGAAAAACTTAGAATATAAGAAACGCACAGTGTAGTACATAGTATATGAGTGAGTTGCACTGAAAAACTTAGAATATAAGAAACGCACAGTGTAGCACAGTGTAGTACATAGTATATGAGTGAGTTGCACTGAAAAACTTAGAATATAAGAAACGCACAGTGTAGTACATAGTATATGAGTGAGTTGCACTGAAAAACTTAGAATATAAGAAACGCACAGTGTAGTACATAGTATATGAGTGAGTTGCACTGAAAAACTTAGAATATAAGAAACGCACAGTGTAGTACATAGTATATGAGTGAGTTGCACTGAAAAACTTAGAATATAAGAAACGCACAGTGTAGTACATAGTATATGAGTGAGTTGCACTGAAAAACTTAGAATATAAGAAACGCACAGTGTAGTACATAGTATATGAGTGAGTTGCACTGAAAAACTTAGAATATAAGAAACGCACAGTGTAGTACATAGTATATGAGTGAGTTGCACTGAAAAACTTAGAATATAAGAAACGCACAGTGTAGTACATAGTATATGAGTGAGTTGCACTGAAAAACTTAGAATATAAGAAACGCACAGTGTAGTACATAGTATATGAGTGAGTTGCACTGAAAAACTTAGAATATAAGAAACGCACAGTGTAGTACATAGTATATGAGTGAGTTGCACTGAAAAACTTAGAATATAAGAAACGCACAGTGTAGTACATAGTATATGAGTGAGTTGCACTGAAAAACTTAGAATATAAGAAACGCACAGTGTAGTACATAGTATATGAGTGAGTTGCACTGAAAAACTTAGAATATAAGAAACGCACAGTGTAGTACATAGTATATGAGTGAGTTGCACTGAAAAACTTAGAATAGTAAGAAACGCACAGTGTAGTACATAGTATATGAGTGAGTTGCACTGAAAAACTTAGAATATAAGAAACGCACAGTGTAGTACATAGTATATGAGTGAGTTGCACTGAAAAACTTAGAATATAAGAAACGCACAGTGTAGTACATAGTATATGAGTGAGTTGCACTGAAAAACTTAGAATATAAGAAACGCACAGTGTAGTACATAGTATATGAGTGAGTTGCACTGAAAAACTTAGAATATAAGAAACGCACAGTGTAGTACATAGTATATGAGTGAGTTGCACTGAAAAACTTAGAATATAAGAAACGCACAGTGTAGTACATAGTATATGAGTGAGTTGCACTGAAAAACTTAGAATATAAGAAACGCACAGTGTAGTACATAGTATATGAGTGAGTTGCACTGAAAAACTTAGAATTTACAGAAAAACCAGCATTACACGAAATGCACAGTGTAGTACATAGTATATGAGTGAGTTGCACTGAAAAACTAAGAATATAAGAAACGCACAGTGTAGTAGAGAGTATATGAGTGAGTTGCACTGAAAAACTTAGAATATAAGAAACGCACAGTGTAGTACATAGTATATGAGTGAGTTGCACTGAAAAACTTAGAATATAAGAAACGCACAGTGTAGTACATAGTATATGAGTGAGTTGCACTGAAAAACTTAGAATACAAGAAACGCACAGTGTAGTACATAGTATATGAGTGAGTTGCACTGAAAAACTTAGAATATAAGAAACGCACAGTGTAGTACATAGTATATGAGTGAGTTGCACTGAAAAACTTAGAATATAAGAAACGCACAGTGTAGTACATAGTATATGAGTGAGTTGCACTGAAAAACTTAGAATATAAGAAACGCATAGTGTAGTACATAGTATATGAGTGAGCTGCACTGAAAAACTTAGAATTTACTGAAAAACCGCATTACACGAAATGCACAGTGTAGTACATAGTATATGAGTGAGTTGCACTGAAAAACTTAGAATATAAGAAACGCACAGTGTAGTACATAGTATATGAGTGAGTTGCACTGAAAAACTTAGAGTATAAGAAACGCACAGTGTAGTACATAGTATATGAGTGAGTTGCACTGAAAAACTTAGAATATAAGAAACGCACAGTGTAGTACATAGTATATGAGTGAGTTGCACTGAAAAACTTAGAATATAAGAAACGCACAGTGTAGTACATAGTATATGAGTGTGTTGCACTGAAAAACTTAGAATATAAGAAACGCACAGTGTAGTACATAGTATATGAGTGATTTGCACTGAAAAACTAAGAATATAAGAAACGCACAGTGTAGTACATAGTATATGAGTGAGTTGCACTGAAAAACTTAGAATATAAGAAACGCACAGTGTAGTACATAGTATATGAGTGAGTTGCACTGAAAAACTTAGAATATAAGAAACGCACAGTGTAGTACATAGTATATGAGTGAGTTGCACTGAAAAACTTAGAATATAAGAAACGCACAGTGTAGTACATAGTATATGAGTGAGTTGCACTGAAAAACTTAGAATATAAGAAACGCACAGTGTAGTACATAGTATATGAGTGAGTTGCACTGAAAAACTTAGAATATAAGAAACGCACAGTGTAGTACATAGTATATGAGTGAGTTGCACTGAAAAACTTAGAATATAAGAAACGAACAGTGTAGTACATAGTATATGAGTGAGTTGCACTGAAAATAGAATATAAGAAACGCACAGTGTAGTACATAGTATATGAGTGAGTTGCACTGAAAAACTTAGAATATAAGAAACGCACAGTGTAGTACATAGTATATGAGTGAGTTGCACTGAAAAACTAAGAATATAAGAAACGCACAGTATAGTACATAGTATATGAGTGAGTTGCACTGAAAAACTTAGAATATAAGAAACGCACAGTGTAGTACATAGTATATGAGTGAGTTGCACTGAAAAACTTAGAATATAAGAAACGCACAGTGTAGTACATAGTATATGAGTGAGTTACACTGAAAAACTTAGAATATAAGAAACGCACAGTGTAGTACATAGTATATGAGTGAGTTGCACTGAAAAACTTAGAATTTACAGAAAAACCAGCATTACACGAAATGCACAGTGTAGTACATAGTATATGAGTGAGTTGCACTGAAAAACTAAGAATATAAGAAACGCACAGTGTAGTACAGAGTATATGAGTGAGTTGCACTGAAAAACTTAGAATATAAGAAACGCACAGTGTAGTACATAGTATATGAGTGAGTTGCACTGAAAAACTTAGAATATAAGAAACGCACAGTGTAGTACATAGTATATGAGTGAGTTGCACTGAAAAACTTAGAATACAAGAAACGCACAGTGTAGTACATAGTATATGAGTGAGTTGCACTGAAAAACTTAGAATATAAGAAACGCACAGTGTAGTACATAGTATATGAGTGAGTTGCACTGAAAAACTTAGAATATAAGAAACGCACAGTGTAGTACATAGTATATGAGTGAGTTGCACTGAAAAACTTAGAATATAAGAAACGCACAGTGTAGTACATAGTATATGAGTGAGTTGCACTGAAAAACTTAGAATATAAGAAACGCATAGTGTAGTACATAGTATATGAGTGAGCTGCACTGAAAAACTTAGAATTTACTGAAAAACCGGCATTACACGAAATGCACAGTGTAGTACATAGTATATGAGTGAGTTGCACTGAAAAACTTAGAATATAAGAAACGCACAGTGTAGTACATAGTATATGAGTGAGTTGCACTGAAAAACTTAGAGTATAAGAAACGCACAGTGTAGTACATAGTATATGAGTGTGTTGCACTGAAAAACTTAGAATATAAGAAACGCACAGTGTAGTACATAGTATATGAGTGATTTGCACTGAAAAACTAAGAATATAAGAAACGCACAGTGTAGTACATAGTATATGAGTGAGTTGCACTGAAAAACTTAGAATATAAGAAACGCACAGTGTAGTACATAGTATATGAGTGAGTTGCACTGAAAAACTTAGAATATAAGAAACGCACAGTGTAGTACATAGTATATGAGTGAGTTGCACTGAAAAACTTAGAATATAAGAAACGCACAGTGTAGTACATAGTATATGAGTGAGTTGCACTGAAAAACTTAGAATATAAGAAACGCACAGTGTAGTACATAGTATATGAGTGAGTTGCACTGAAAAACTAAGAATATAAGAAACGCACAGTGTAGTACATAGTATATGAGTGAGTTGCACTGAAAAACTTAGAATATAAGAAACGCACATTGTAGTACATAGTATATGAGTGAGTTGCACTGAAAAACTTAGAATATAAGAAACGCACAGTGTAGTACATAGTATATGAGTGAGTTGCACTGAAAAACTTAGAATTTACTGAAAAACCGGCATTACACGAAATGCACAGTGTAGTACATAGTATATGAGTGAGTTGCACTGAAAAACTTAGAATATAAGAAACGCACAGTGTAATACATAGTATATGAGTGAGTTGCACTGAAAAACTTAGAGTATAAGAAACGCACAGTGTAGTACATAGTATATGAGTGAGTTGCACTGAAAAACTTAGAATATAAGAAACGCACAGTGTAGTACATAGTATATGAGTGAGTTGCACTGAAAAACTTAGAATATAAGAAACGCACAGTGTAGTACATAGTATATGAGTGAGTTGCACTGAAAAACTTAGAATATAAGAAACGCACAGTGTAGTACATAGTATATGAGTGAGTTGCACTGAAAAACTTAGAATATAAGAAACGCACAGTGTAGTACATAGTATATGAGTGAGTTGCACTGAAAAACTTAGAATATAAGAAACGCACAGTGTAGTACATAGTATATGAGTGAGTTGCACTGAAAAACTTAGAATATAAGAAACGCATAGTGTAGTACATAGTATATGAGTGAGTTGCACTGAAAAACTTAGAATTTACTGAAAAACCGGCATTACACGAAATGCACAGTGTAGTACATAGTATATGAGTGAGTTGCACTGAAAAACTTAGAATATAAGAAACGCACAGTGTAGTACATAGTATATGAGTGAGTTGCACTGAAAAACTTAGAGTATAAGAAACGCACAGTGTAGTACATAGTATATGAGTGAGTTGCACTGAAAAACTTAGAATATAAGAAACGCACAGTGTAGTACATAGTATATGAGTGAGTTGCACTGAAAAACTTAGAATATAAGAAACGCACAGTGTAGTACATAGTATATGAGTGAGTTGCACTGAAAAACTAAGAATATAAGAAACGCACAGTGTAGTACATAGTATATGAGTGAGTTGCACTGAAAAACTTAGAATATAAGAAACGCACAGTGTAGTACATAGTATATGAGTGAGTTGCACTGAAAAACTTAGAATATAAGAAACGCACAGTGTAGTACATAGTATATGAGTGAGTTGCACTGAAAAACTTAGAATATAAGAAACGCACAGTGTAGTACATAGTATATGAGTGAGTTGCACTGAAAAACTTAGAATATAAGAAACGCACAGTGTAGAACATAGTATATGAGTGAGTTGCACTGAAAAACTAAGAATATAAGAAACGCACAGTGTAGTACATAGTATATGAGTGAGTTGCACTGAAAAACTTAGAATATAAGAAACGCACAGTGTAGTACATAGTATATGAGTGTGTTGCACTGAAAAACTTAGAATATAAGAAACGCACAGTGTAGTACATAGTATATGAGTGATTTGCACTGAAAAACTAAGAATATAAGAAACGCACAGTGTAGTACATAGTATATGAGTGAGTTGCACTGAAAAACTTAGAATATAAGAAACGCACAGTGTAGTACATAGTATATGAGTGAGTTGCACTGAAAAACTTAGAATATAAGAAACGCACAGTGTAGTACATAGTATATGAGTGAGTTGCACTGAAAAACTTAGAATTTACTGAAAAACCGGCATTACACGAAATGCACAGTGTAGTACATAGTATATGAGTGAGTTGCACTGAAAAACTTAGAATATAAGAAACGCACAGTGTAATACATAGTATATGAGTGAGTTGCACTGAAAAACTTAGAGTATAAGAAACGCACAGTGTAGTACATAGTATATGAGTGAGTTGCACTGAAAAACTTAGAATATAAGAAACGCACAGTGTAGTACATAGTATATGAGTGAGTTGCACTGAAAAACTTAGAATATAAGAAACGCACAGTGTAGTACATAGTATATGAGTGAGTTGCACTGAAAAACTTAGAATATAAGAAACGCACAGTGTAGTACATAGTATATGAGTGAGTTGCACTGAAAAACAGAATATAAGAAACGCATAGTGTAGTACATAGTATATGAGTGAGTTGCACTGAAAAACTTAGAATTTACTGAAAAACCGGCATTACACGAAATGCACAGTGTAGTACATAGTATATGAGTGAGTTGCACTGAAAAACTTAGAATATAAGAAACGCACAGTGTAGTACATAGTATATGAGTGAGTTGCACTGAAAAACTTAGAATATAAGAAACGCACAGTGTAGTACATAGTATATGAGTGAGTTGCACTGAAAAACTAAGAATATAAGAAACGCACAGTGTAGTACATAGTATATGAGTGAGTTGCACTGAAAAACTTAGAATATAAGAAACGCACAGTGTAGTACATAGTATATGAGTGAGTTGCACTGAAAAACTTAGAATATAAGAAACGCACAGTGTAGTACATAGTATATGAGTGAGTTGCACTGAAAAACTTAGAATATAAGAAACGCACAGTGTAGTACATAGTATATGAGTGAGTTGCACTGAAAAACTTAGAATATAAGAAACGCACAGTGTAGAACATAGTATATGAGTGAGTTGCACTGAAAAACTAAGAATATAAGAAACGCACAGTGTAGTACATAGTATATGAGTGAGTTGCACTGAAAAACTTAGAATATAAGAAACGCACAGTGTAGTACATAGTATATGAGTGTGTTGCACTGAAAAACTTAGAATATAAGAAACGCACAGTGTAGTACATAGTATATGAGTGATTTGCACTGAAAAACTAAGAATATAAGAAACGCACAGTGTAGTACATAGTATATGAGTGAGTTGCACTGAAAAACTTAGAATATAAGAAACGCACAGTGTAGTACATAGTATATGAGTGAGTTGCACTGAAAAACTTAGAATATAAGAAACGCACAGTGTAGTACATAGTATATGAGTGAGTTGCACTGAAAAACTTAGAATTTACTGAAAAACCGGCATTACACGAAATGCACAGTGTAGTACATAGTATATGAGTGAGTTGCACTGAAAAACTTAGAATATAAGAAACGCACAGTGTAATACATAGTATATGAGTGAGTTGCACTGAAAAACTTAGAGTATAAGAAACGCACAGTGTAGTACATAGTATATGAGTGAGTTGCACTGAAAAACTTAGAATATAAGAAACGCACAGTGTAGTACATAGTATATGAGTGAGTTGCACTGAAAAACTTAGAATATAAGAAACGCACAGTGTAGTACATAGTATATGAGTGAGTTGCACTGAAAAACTTAGAATATAAGAAACGCACAGTGTAGTACATAGTATATGAGTGAGTTGCACTGAAAAACAGAATATAAGAAACGCATAGTGTAGTACATAGTATATGAGTGAGTTGCACTGAAAAACTTAGAATTTACTGAAAAACCGGCATTACACGAAATGCACAGTGTAGTACATAGTATATGAGTGAGTTGCACTGAAAAACTTAGAATATAAGAAACGCACAGTGTAGTACATAGTATATGAGTGAGTTGCACTGAAAAACTTAGAATATAAGAAACGCACAGTGTAGTACATAGTATAAGAGTGAGTTGCACTGAAAAACTTAGAATATAAGAAACGCACAGTGTAGTACATAGTATATGAGTGAGTTGCACTGAAAAACTTAGAATACAAGAAACGCACAGTGTAGTACATAGTATATGAGTGAGTTGCACTGAAAAACTTAGAATATAAGAAACGCACAGTGTAGTACATAGTATATGAGTGAGTTGCACTGAAAAACTTAGAATATAAGAAACGCACAGTGTAGTACATAGTATATGAGTGAGTTGCACTGAAAAACTTAGAATATAAGAAACGCACAGTGTAGTACATAGTATATGAGTGAGTTGCACTGAAAAACTTAGAATATAAGAAACGCATAGTGTAGTACATAGTATATGAGTGAGCTGCACTGAAAAACTTAGAATTTACTGAAAAACCGGCATTACACGAAATGCACAGTGTAGTACATAGTATATGAGTGAGTTGCACTGAAAAACTTAGAATATAAGAAACGCACAGTGTAGTACATAGTATATGAGTGAGTTGCACTGAAAAACTTAGAGTATAAGAAACGCACAGTGTAGTACATAGTATATGAGTGAGTTGCACTGAAAAACTTAGAATATAAGAAACGCACAGTGTAGTACATAGTATATGAGTGAGTTGCACTGAAAAACTAAGAATATAAGAAACGCACAGTGTAGTACATAGTATATGAGTGAGTTGCACTGAAAAACTTAGAATATAAGAAACGCACATTGTAGTACATAGTATATGAGTGAGTTGCACTGAAAAACTTAGAATATAAGAAACGCACAGTGTAGTACATAGTATATGAGTGAGTTGCACTGAAAAACTTAGAATTTACTGAAAAACCGGCATTACACGAAATGCACAGTGTAGTACATAGTATATGAGTGAGTTGCACTGAAAAACTTAGAATATAAGAAACGCACAGTGTAATACATAGTATATGAGTGAGTTGCACTGAAAAACTTAGAGTATAAGAAACGCACAGTGTAGTACATAGTATATGAGTGAGTTGCACTGAAAAACTTAGAATATAAGAAACGCACAGTGTAGTACATAGTATATGAGTGAGTTGCACTGAAAACCTTAGAATATAAGAAACGCACAGTGTAGTACATAGTATATGAGTGAGTTGCACTGAAAAACTTAGAATATAAGAAACGCACAGTGTAGTACATAGTATATGAGTGAGTTGCACTGAAAAACTTAGAATATAAGAAACGCACAGTGTAGTACATAGTATATGAGTGAGTTGCACTGAAAAACTTAGAATATAAGAAACGCACAGTGTAGTACATAGTATATGAGTGAGTTGCACTGAAAAACTTAGAATATAAGAAACGCATAGTGTAGTACATAGTATATGAGTGAGTTGCACTGAAAAACTTAGAATTTACTGAAAAACCGGCATTACACGAAATGCACAGTGTAGTACATAGTATATGAGTGAGTTGCACTGAAAAACTTAGAATATAAGAAACGCACAGTGTAGTACATAGTATATGAGTGAGTTGCACTGAAAAACTTAGAGTATAAGAAACGCACAGTGTAGTACATAGTATATGAGTGAGTTGCACTGAAAAACTTAGAATATAAGAAACGCACAGTGTAGTACATAGTATATGAGTGAGTTGCACTGAAAAACTTAGAATATAAGAAACGCACAGTGTAGTACATAGTATATGAGTGAGTTGCACTGAAAAACTTAGAATATAAGAAACGCACAGTGTAGTACATAGTATATGAGTGAGTTGCACTGAAAAACTAAGAATATAAGAAACGCACAGTGTAGTACATAGTATATGAGTGAGTTGCACTGAAAAACTTAGAATATAAGAAACGCACAGTGTAGTACATAGTATATGAGTGAGTTGCACTGAAAAACTTAGAATATAAGAAACGCACAGTGTAGTACATAGTATATGAGTGAGTTGCACTGAAAAACTTAGAGTATAAGAAACGCACAGTGTAGTACATAGTATATGAGTGTGTTGCACTGAAAAACTTAGAATATAAGAAACGCACAGTGTAGTACATAGTATATGAGTGATTTGCACTGAAAAACTAAGAATATAAGAAACGCACAGTGTAGTACATAGTATATGAGTGAGTTGCACTGAAAAACTTAGAATATAAGAAACGCACAGTGTAGTACATAGTATATGAGTGAGTTGCACTGAAAAACTTAGAATATAAGAAACGCACAGTGTAGTACATAGTATATGAGTGAGTTGCACTGAAAAACTTAGAATATAAGAAACGCACAGTGTAGTACATAGTATATGAGTGAGTTGCACTGAAAAAC
Organism: Mus caroli; assembly: GCF_978045245.1. Taxonomy (NCBI): domain Eukaryota; kingdom Metazoa; phylum Chordata; class Mammalia; order Rodentia; family Muridae; genus Mus; species Mus caroli. Next base: position 11,413 of record NW_028228111.1, on the reverse strand, counting down.
TTAGAATATAAGAAACGCACAGTGTAGTACATAGTATATGAGTGAGTTGCACTGAAAAACTAAGAATATAAGAAACGCACAGTGTAGTACATAGTATATGAGTGAGTTGCACTGAAAAACTTAGAATATAAGAAACGCACATTGTAGTACATAGTATATGAGTGAGTTGCACTGAAAAACTTAGAATATAAGAAACGCACAGTGTAGTACATAGTATATGAGTGAGTTGCACTGAAAAACTTAGAATTTACTGAAAAACCGGCATTACACGAAATGCACAGTGTAGTACATAGTATATGAGTGAGTTGCACTGAAAAACTTAGAATATAAGAAACGCACAGTGTAATACATAGTATATGAGTGAGTTGCACTGAAAAACTTAGAGTATAAGAAACGCACAGTGTAGTACATAGTATATGAGTGAGTTGCACTGAAAAACTTAGAATATAAGAAACGCACAGTGTAGTACATAGTATATGAGTGAGTTGCACTGAAAAACTTAGAATATAAGAAACGCACAGTGTAGTACATAGTATATGAGTGAGTTGCACTGAAAAACTTAGAATATAAGAAACGCACAGTGTAGTACATAGTATATGAGTGAGTTGCACTGAAAAACTTAGAATATAAGAAACGCACAGTGTAGTACATAGTATATGAGTGAGTTGCACTGAAAAACTTAGAATATAAGAAACGCACAGTGTAGTACATAGTATATGAGTGAGTTGCACTGAAAAACTTAGAATATAAGAAACGCATAGTGTAGTACATAGTATATGAGTGAGTTGCACTGAAAAACTTAGAATTTACTGAAAAACCGGCATTACACGAAATGCACAGTGTAGTACATAGTATATGAGTGAGTTGCACTGAAAAACTTAGAATATAAGAAACGCACAGTGTAGTACATAGTATATGAGTGAGTTGCACTGAAAAACTTAGAGTATAAGAAACGCACAGTGTAGTACATAGTATATGAGTGAGTTGCACTGAAAAACTTAGAATATAAGAAACGCACAGTGTAGTACATAGTATATGAGTGAGTTGCACTGAAAAACTTAGAATATAAGAAACGCACAGTGTAGTACATAGTATATGAGTGAGTTGCACTGAAAAACTTAGAATATAAGAAACGCACAGTGTAGTACATAGTATATGAGTGAGTTGCACTGAAAAACTTAGAATATAAGAAACGCACAGTGTAGTACATAGTATATGAGTGAGTTGCACTGAAAAACTTAGAATATAAGAAACGCACAGTGTAGTACATAGTATATGAGTGAGTTGCACTGAAAAACTTAGAATATAAGAAACGCACAGTGTAGTACATAGTATATGAGTGAGTTGCACTGAAAAACTTAGAATATAAGAAACGCACAGTGTAGTACATAGTATATGAGTGAGTTGCACTGAAAAACTTAGAATATAAGAAACGCACAGTGTAGTACATAGTATATGAGTGAGTTGCACTGAAAAACTTAGAATATAAGAAACGCACAGTGTAGTACATAGTATATGAGTGAGTTGCACTGAAAAACTTAGAATATAAGAAACGCACAGTGTAGTACATAGTATATGAGTGATTTGCACTGAAAAACTAAGAATATAAGAAACGCACAGTGTAGTACATAGTATATGAGTGAGTTGCACTGAAAAACTTAGAATATAAGAAACGCACAGTGTAGTACATAGTATATGAGTGAGTTGCACTGAAAAACTTAGAATATAAGAAACGCACAGTGTAGTACATAGTATATGAGTGAGTTGCACTGAAAAACTTAGAATTTACTGAAAAACCGGCATTACACGAAATGCACAGTGTAGTACATAGTATATGAGTGAGTTGCACTGAAAAACTTAGAATATAAGAAACGCACAGTGTAATACATAGTATATGAGTGAGTTGCACTGAAAAACTTAGAGTATAAGAAACGCACAGTGTAGTACATAGTATATGAGTGAGTTGCACTGAAAAACTTAGAATATAAGAAACGCACAGTGTAGTACATAGTATATGAGTGAGTTGCACTGAAAAACTTAGAATATAAGAAACGCACAGTGTAGTACATAGTATATGAGTGAGTTGCACTGAAAAACTTAGAATATAAGAAACGCACAGTGTAGTACATAGTATATGAGTGAGTTGCACTGAAAAACTAGAATATAAGAAACGCATAGTGTAGTACATAGTATATGAGTGAGTTGCACTGAAAAACTTAGAATTTACTGAAAAACCGGCATTACACGAAATGCACAGTGTAGTACATAGTATATGAGTGAGTTGCACTGAAAAACTTAGAATATAAGAAACGCACAGTGTAGTACATAGTATATGAGTGAGTTGCACTGAAAAACTTAGAATATAAGAAACGCACAGTGTAGTACATAGTATATGAGTGAGTTGCACTGAAAAACTTAGAATATAAGAAACGCACAGTGTAGTACATAGTATATGAGTGAGTTGCACTGAAAAACTTAGAATATAAGAAACGCACAGTGTAGTACATAGTATATGAGTGAGTTGCACTGAAAAACTTAGAATATAAGAAACGCACAGTGTAGTACATAGTATATGAGTGAGTTGCACTGAAAAACTTAGAATATAAGAAACGCACAGTGTAGTACATAGTATATGAGTGAGTTGCACTGAAAAACTTAGAATATAAGAAACGCACAGTGTAGTACATAGTATATGAGTGAGTTGCACTGAAAAACTTAGAATATAAGAAACGCATAGTGTAGTACATAGTATATGAGTGAGTTGCACTGAAAAACTTAGAATTTACTGAAAAACCGGCATTACACGAAATGCACAGTGTAGTACATAGTATATGAGTGAGTTGCACTGAAAAACTTAGAATATAAGAAACGCACAGTGTAGTACATAGTATATGAGTGAGTTGCACTGAAAAACTTAGAGTATAAGAAACGCACAGTGTAGTACATAGTATATGAGTGAGTTGCACTGAAAAACTTAGAATATAAGAAACGCACAGTGTAGTACATAGTATATGAGTGAGTTGCACTGAAAAACTAAGAATATAAGAAACGCACAGTGTAGTACATAGTATATGAGTGAGTTGCACTGAAAAACTTAGAATATAAGAAACGCACATTGTAGTACATAGTATATGAGTGAGTTGCACTGAAAAACTTAGAATATAAGAAACGCACAGTGTAGTACATAGTATATGAGTGAGTTGCACTGAAAAACTTAGAATTTACTGAAAACCGGCATTACACGAAATGCACAGTGTAGTACATAGTATATGAGTGAGTTGCACTGAAAAACTTAGAATATAAGAAACGCACAGTGTAATACATAGTATATGAGTGAGTTGCACTGAAAAACTTAGAGTATAAGAAACGCACAGTGTAGTACATAGTATATGAGTGAGTTGCACTGAAAAACTTAGAATATAAGAAACGCACAGTGTAGTACATAGTATATGAGTGAGTTGCACTGAAAACCTTAGAATATAAGAAACGCACAGTGTAGTACATAGTATATGAGTGAGTTGCACTGAAAAACTTAGAATATAAGAAACGCACAGTGTAGTACATAGTATATGAGTGAGTTGCACTGAAAAACTTAGAATATAAGAAACGCACAGTGTAGTACATAGTATATGAGTGAGTTGCACTGAAAAACTTAGAATATAAGAAACGCACAGTGTAGTACATAGTATATGAGTGAGTTGCACTGAAAAACTTAGAATATAAGAAACGCACAGTGTAGTACATAGTATATGAGTGAGTTGCACTGAAAAACTTAGAATTTACTGAAAAACCGGCATTACACGAAATGCACAGTGTAGTACATAGTATATGAGTGAGTTGCACTGAAAAACTTAGAATATAAGAAACGCACAGTGTAGTACATAGTATATGAGTGAGTTGCACTGAAAAACTTAGAGTATAAGAAACGCACAGTGTAGTACATAGTATATGAGTGAGTTGCACTGAAAAACTTAGAATATAAGAAACGCACAGTGTAGTACATAGTATATGAGTGAGTTGCACTGAAAAACTTAGAATATAAGAAACGCACAGTGTAGTACATAGTATATGAGTGAGTTGCACTGAAAAACTTAGAATATAAGAAACGCACAGTGTAGTACATAGTATATGAGTGAGTTGCACTGAAAAACTAAGAATATAAGAAACGCACAGTGTAGTACATAGTATATGAGTGAGTTGCACTGAAAAACTTAGAATATAAGAAACGCACAGTGTAGTACATAGTATATGAGTGAGTTGCACTGAAAAACTTAGAATATAAGAAACGCACAGTGTAGTACATAGTATATGAGTGAGTTGCACTGAAAAACTTAGAATATAAGAAACGCACAGTGTAGTACATAGTATATGAGTGAGTTGCACTGAAAAACTTAGAATATAAGAAACGCACAGTGTAGTACATAGTATATGAGTGAGTTGCACTGAAAAACTAAGAATATAAGAAACGCACAGTGTAGTACATAGTATATGAGTGAGTTGCACTGAAAAACTTAGAATATAAGAAACGCACATTGTAGTACATAGTATATGAGTGAGTTGCACTGAAAAACTTAGAATATAAGAAACGCTCAGTGTAGTACATAGTATATGAGTGAGTTGCACTGAAAAACTTAGAATATAAGAAACGCACAGTGTAGTACATAGTATATGAGTGAGTTGCACTGAAAAACTTAGAATATAAGAAACGCACAGTGTAGTACATAGTATATGAGTGAGTTGCACTGAAAAACTTAGACTATAAGAAACGCAGAGTGTAGTACATAGTATATGAGTGAGTTGCACTGAAAAACTTAGAATATAAGAAACGCACAGTGTAGTACATAGTATATGAGTGAGTTGCACTGAAAAACTTAGAATATAAGAAACGCACATTGTAGTACATAGTATATGAGTGAGTTGCACTGAAAAACTTAGAATATAAGAAACGCACAGTGTAGTACATAGTATATGAGTGAGTTGCACTGAAAAACTTAGAATTTACTGAAAAACCGGCATTACACGAAATGCACAGTGTAGTACATAGTATATGAGTGAGTTGCACTGAAAAACTTAGAATATAAGAAACGCACAGTGTAATACATAGTATATGAGTGAGTTGCACTGAAAAACTTAGAGTATAAGAAACGCACAGTGTAGTACATAGTATATGAGTGAGTTGCACTGAAAAACTTAGAATATAAGAAACGCACAGTGTAGTACATAGTATATGAGTGAGTTGCACTGAAAAACTTAGAATATAAGAAACGCACAGTGTAGTACATAGTATATGAGTGAGTTGCACTGAAAAACTTAGAATATAAGAAACGCACAGTGTAGTACATAGTATATGAGTGAGTTGCACTGAAAAACTAAGAATATAAGAAACGCACAGTGTAGTACATAGTATATGAGTGAGTTGCACTGAAAAACTTAGAATATAAGAAACGCACAGTGTAGTACATAGTATATGAGTGAGTTGCACTGAAAAACTTAGAATATAAGAAACGCACAGTGTAGTACATAGTATATGAGTGAGTTGCACTGAAAAACTTAGAATATAAGAAACGCACAGTGTAGTACATAGTATATGAGTGAGTTGCACTGAAAAACTTAGAATATAAGAAACGCACAGTGTAGTACATAGTATATGAGTGTGTTGCACTGAAAAACTTAGAATATAAGAAACGCACAGTGTAGTACATAGTATATGAGTGATTTGCACTGAAAAACTAAGAATATAAGAAACGCACAGTGTAGTACATAGTATATGAGTGAGTTGCACTGAAAAACTTAGAATATAAGAAACGCACAGTGTAGTACATAGTATATGAGTGAGTTGCACTGAAAAACTTAGAATATAAGAAACGCACAGTGTAGTACATAGTATATGAGTGAGTTGCACTGAAAAACTTAGAATTTACTGAAAAACCGGCATTACACGAAATGCACAGTGTAGTACATAGTATATGAGTGAGTTGCACTGAAAAACTTAGAATATAAGAAACGCATAGTGTAGTACATAGTATATGAGTGAGTTGCACTGAAAAACTTAGAATTTACTGAAAAACCGGCATTACACGAAATGCACAGTGTAGTACATAGTATATGAGTGAGTTGCACTGAAAAACTTAGAATATAAGAAACGCACAGTGTAGTACATAGTATATGAGTGAGTTGCACTGAAAAACTTAGAATATAAGAAACGCACAGTGTAGTACATAGTATATGAGTGAGTTGCACTGAAAAACTTAGAATATAAGAAACGCACAGTGTAGTACATAGTATATGAGTGATTTGCACTGAAAAACTAAGAATATAAGAAACGCACAGTGTAGTACATAGTATATGAGTGAGTTGCACTGAAAAACTTAGAATATAAGAAACGCACAGTGTAGTACATAGTATATGAGTGAGTTGCACTGAAAAACTTAGAATATAAGAAACGCATAGTGTAGTACATAGTATATGAGTGAGTTGCACTGAAAAACTTAGAATTTACTGAAAAACCGGCATTACACGAAATGCACAGTGTAGTACATAGTATATGAGTGAGTTGCACTGAAAAACTTAGAATATAAGAAACGCACAGTGTAGTACATAGTATATGAGTGAGTTGCACTGAAAAACTTAGAGTATAAGAAACGCACAGTGTAGTACATAGTATATGAGTGAGTTGCACTGAAAAACTTAGAATATAAGAAACGCACAGTGTAGTACATAGTATATGAGTGAGTTGCACTGAAAAACTAAGAATATAAGAAACGCACAGTGTAGTACATAGTATATGAGTGAGTTGCACTGAAAAACTTAGAATATAAGAAACGCACATTGTAGTACATAGTATATGAGTGAGTTGCACTGAAAAACTTAGAATATAAGAAACGCACAGTGTAGTACATAGTATATGAGTGAGTTGCACTGAAAAACTTAGAATTTACTGAAAAACCGGCATTACACGAAATGCACAGTGTAGTACATAGTATATGAGTGAGTTGCACTGAAAAACTTAGAATATAAGAAACGCACAGTGTAATACATAGTATATGAGTGAGTTGCACTGAAAAACTTAGAGTATAAGAAACGCACAGTGTAGTACATAGTATATGAGTGAGTTGCACTGAAAAACTTAGAATATAAGAAACGCACAGTGTAGTACATAGTATATGAGTGAGTTGCACTGAAAACCTTAGAATATAAGAAACGCACAGTGTAGTACATAGTATATGAGTGAGTTGCACTGAAAAACTTAGAATATAAGAAACGCACAGTGTAGTACATAGTATATGAGTGAGTTGCACTGAAAAACTTAGAATATAAGAAACGCACAGTGTAGTACATAGTATATGAGTGAGTTGCACTGAAAAACTTAGAATATAAGAAACGCACAGTGTAGTACATAGTATATGAGTGAGTTGCACTGAAAAACTTAGAATATAAGAAACGCACAGTGTAGTACATAGTATATGAGTGATTTGCACTGAAAAACTAAGAATATAAGAAACGCACAGTGTAGTACATAGTATATGAGTGAGTTGCACTGAAAAACTTAGAATATAAGAAACGCACAGTGTAGTACATAGTATATGAGTGAGTTGCACTGAAAAACTTAGAATATAAGAAACGCATAGTGTAGTACATAGTATATGAGTGAGTTGCACTGAAAAACTTAGAATTTACTGAAAAACCGGCATTACACGAAATGCACAGTGTAGTACATAGTATATGAGTGAGTTGCACTGAAAAACTTAGAATATAAGAAACGCACAGTGTAGTACATAGTATATGAGTGAGTTGCACTGAAAAACTTAGAGTATAAGAAACGCACAGTGTAGTACATAGTATATGAGTGAGTTGCACTGAAAAACTTAGAATATAAGAAACGCACAGTGTAGTACATAGTATATGAGTGAGTTGCACTGAAAAACTAAGAATATAAGAAACGCACAGTGTAGTACATAGTATATGAGTGAGTTGCACTGAAAAACTTAGAATATAAGAAACGCACATTGTAGTACATAGTATATGAGTGAGTTGCACTGAAAAACTTAGAATATAAGAAACGCACAGTGTAGTACATAGTATATGAGTGAGTTGCACTGAAAAACTTAGAATTTACTGAAAAACCGGCATTACACGAAATGCACAGTGTAGTACATAGTATATGAGTGAGTTGCACTGAAAAACTTAGAATATAAGAAACGCACAGTGTAATACATAGTATATGAGTGAGTTGCACTGAAAAACTTAGAGTATAAGAAACGCACAGTGTAGTACATAGTATATGAGTGAGTTGCACTGAAAAACTTAGAATATAAGAAACGCACAGTGTAGTACATAGTATATGAGTGAGTTGCACTGAAAACCTTAGAATATAAGAAACGCACAGTGTAGTACATAGTATATGAGTGAGTTGCACTGAAAAACTTAGAATATAAGAAACGCACAGTGTAGTACATAGTATATGAGTGAGTTGCACTGAAAAACTTAGAATATAAGAAACGCACAGTGTAGTACATAGTATATGAGTGAGTTGCACTGAAAAACTTAGAATATAAGAAACGCACAGTGTAGTACATAGTATATGAGTGAGTTGCACTGAAAAACTTAGAATATAAGAAACGCATAGTGTAGTACATAGTATATGAGTGAGTTGCACTGAAAAACTTAGAATTTACTGAAAAACCGGCATTACACGAAATGCACAGTGTAGTACATAGTATATGAGTGAGTTGCACTGAAAAACTTAGAATATAAGAAACGCACAGTGTAGTACATAGTATATGAGTGAGTTGCACTGAAAAACTTAGAGTATAAGAAACGCACAGTGTAGTACATAGTATATGAGTGAGTTGCACTGAAAAACTTAGAATATAAGAAACGCACAGTGTAGTACATAGTATATGAGTGAGTTGCACTGAAAAACTTAGAATATAAGAAACGCACAGTGTAGTACATAGTATATGAGTGAGTTGCACTGAAAAACTTAGAATATAAGAAACGCACAGTGTAGTACATAGTATATGAGTGAGTTGCACTGAAAAACTAAGAATATAAGAAACGCACAGTGTAGTACATAGTATATGAGTGAGTTGCACTGAAAAACTTAGAATATAAGAAACGCACAGTGTAGTACATAGTATATGAGTGAGTTGCACTGAAAAACTTAGAATATAAGAAACGCACAGTGTAGTACATAGTATATGAGTGAGTTGCACTGAAAAACTTAGAATATAAGAAACGCACAGTGTAGTACATAGTATATGAGTGAGTTGCACTGAAAAACTTAGAATATAAGAAACGCACAGTGTAGTACATAGTATATGAGTGAGTTGCACTGAAAAACTAAGAATATAAGAAACGCACAGTGTAGTACATAGTATATGAGTGAGTTGCACTGAAAAACTTAGAATATAAGAAACGCACAGTGTAGTACATAGTATATGAGTGAGTTGCACTGAAAAACTTAGAATATAAGAAACGCACAGTGTAGTACATAGTATATGAGTGATTTGCACTGAAAAACTAAGAATATAAGAAACGCACAGTGTAGTACATAGTATATGAGTGAGTTGCACTGAAAAACTTAGAATATAAGAAACGCACAGTGTAGTACATAGTATATGAGTGAGTTGCACTGAAAAACTTAGAATATAAGAAACGCATAGTGTAGTACATAGTATATGAGTGAGTTGCACTGAAAAACTTAGAATTTACTGAAAAACCGGCATTACACGAAATGCACAGTGTAGTACATAGTATATGAGTGAGTTGCACTGAAAAACTTAGAATATAAGAAACGCACAGTGTAGTACATAGTATATGAGTGAGTTGCACTGAAAAACTTAGAGTATAAGAAACGCACAGTGTAGTACATAGTATATGAGTGAGTTGCACTGAAAAACTTAGAATATAAGAAACGCACAGTGTAGTACATAGTATATGAGTGAGTTGCACTGAAAAACTTAGAATATAAGAAACGCACAGTGTAGTACATAGTATATGAGTGAGTTGCACTGAAAAACTTAGAATATAAGAAACGCACAGTGTAGTACATAGTATATGAGTGAGTTGCACTGAAAAACTAAGAATATAAGAAACGCAGAGTGTAGTACATAGTATATGAGTGAGTTGCACTGAAAAACTTAGAATATAAGAAACGCACAGTGTAGTACATAGTATATGAGTGAGTTGCACTGAAAAACTTAGAATATAAGAAACGCACAGTGTAATACATAGTATATGAGTGAGTTGCACTGAAAAACTTAGAGTATAAGAAACGCACAGTGTAGTACATAGTATATGAGTGAGTTGCACTGAAATACTTAGAATATAAGAAAGGCACAGTGTAGTACATAGTATATGAGTGAGTTGCACTGAAAAACTTAGAATATAAGAAACGCACAGTGTAGTACATAGTATATGAGTGATTTGCACTGAAAAACTAAGAATATAAGAAACGCACAGTGTAGTACATAGTATATGAGTGAGTTGCACTGAAAAACTTAGAATATAAGAAACGCACAGTGTAGTACATAGTATATGAGTGAGTTGCACTGAAAAACTTAGAATATAAGAAACGCATAGTGTAGTACATAGTATATGAGTGAGTTGCACTGAAAAACTTAGAATTTACTAAAAAACCGGCATTACACGAAATGCACAGTGTAGTACATAGTATATGAGTGAGTTGCACTGAAAAACTTAGAATATAAGAAACGCACAGTGTAGTACATAGTATATGAGTGAGTTGCACTGAAAAACTTAGAGTATAAGAAACGCACAGTGTAGTACATAGTATATGAGTGAGTTGCACTGAAAAACTTAGAATATAAGAAACGCACAGTGTAGTACATAGTATATGAGTGAGTTGCACTGAAAAACTTAGAATATAAGAAACGCACAGTGTAGTACATAGTATATGAGTGAGTTGCACTGAAAAACTTAGAATATAAGAAACGCACAGTGTAGTACATAGTATATGAGTGAGTTGCACTGAAAAAACTTAGAATATAAGAAACGCACAGTGTAGTACATAGTATATGAGTGAGTTGCACTGAAAAACTTAGAATATAAGAAACGCACAGTGTAGTACATAGTATATGAGTGAGTTGCACTGAAAAACTTAGAATATAAGAAACGCACAGTGTAGTACATAGTATATGAGTGAGTTGCACTGAAAAACTAAGAATATAAGAAACGCACAGTGTAGTACATAGTATATGAGTGAGTTGCACTGAAAAACTTAGAATATAAGAAACCCACATTGTAGTACATAGTATATGAGTGAGTTGCACTGAAAAACTTAGAATATAAGAAACGCACAGTGTAGTACATAGTATATGAGTGAGTTGCACTGAAAAACTTAGAATATAAGAAACGCACAGTGTAGTACATAGTATATGAGTGAGTTGCA
>NW_028228110.1:0-34245 GCF_978045245.1 Mus caroli | reverse complement strand
GTACATAGTATATGAGTGAGTTGCACTGAAAAACTTAGAATATAAGAAACTCACAGTGTAGTACATAGTATATGAGTGAGTTGCACTGAAAAACTTAGAATATAAGAAACGCACAGTGTAGTACATAGTATATGAGTGAGTTGCACTGAAAAACTTAGAATATAAGAAACGCACAGTGTAGTACATAGTATATGAGTGAGTTGCACTGAAAAACTTAGAATATAAGAAACGCACAGTGTAGTACATAGTATATGAGTGAGTTGCACTGAAAAACTTAGAATATAAGAAACGCACAGTGTAGTACATAGTATATGAGTGAGTTGCACTGAAAAACTTAGAATATAAGAAACGCACAGTGTAGTACATAGTATATGAGTGAGTTGCACTGAAAAACTTAGAATTTACTGAAAACCGCATTACCGAATGCACAGTGTAGTACATAGTATATGAGTGAGTTGCACTGAAAAACTTAGAATATAAGAAACGCACAGTGTAGTACATAGTATATGAGTGAGTTGCACTGAAAAACTTAGAATATAAGAAACGCACAGTGTAGTACATAGTATATGAGTGAGTTGCACTGAAAAACTTAGAATATAAGAAACGCACAGTGTAGTACATAGTATATGAGTGAGTTGCACTCAAAAACTTAGAATATAAGAAACGCACAGTGTAGTACATAGTATATGAGTGAGTTGCACTCAAAAACTTAGAATATAAGAAACGCACAGTGTAGTACATAGTATATGAGTGAGTTGCACTCAAAAACTTAGAATATAAGAAACGCACAGTGTAGTACATAGTATATGAGTGAGTTGCACTCAAAAACTTAGAATATAAGAAACGCACAGTGTAGTACATAGTATATGAGTGAGTTGCACTCAAAAACTTAGAATATAAGAAACGCACAGTGTAGTACATAGTATATGAGTGAGTTGCACTCAAAAACTTAGAATATAAGAAACGCACAGTGTAGTACATAGTATATGAGTGAGTTGCACTGAAAAACTTAGAATATAAGAAACGCACTAGTGTAGTACATAGTATATGAGTGAGTTGCACTGAAAAACTTAGAATATAAGAAACGCACAGTGTAGTACATAGTATATGAGTGAGTTGCACTGAAAAACTTAGAATATAAGAAACGCACAGTGTAGTACATAGTATATGAGTGAGTTGCACTGAAAAACTTAGAATATAAGAAACGCACAGTGTAGTACATAGTATATGAGTGAGTTGCACTGAAAAACTTAGAATATAAGAAACGCACAGTGTAGTACATAGTATATGAGTGAGTTGCACTGAAAAACTTAGAATATAAGAAACGCACAGTGTAGTACATAGTATATGAGTGAGTTGCACTGAAAAACTTAGAATATAAGAAACGCACAGTGTAGTACATAGTATATGAGTGAGTTTCACTTGAAAAACTTAGAATATAAGAAACGCACAGTGTAGTACATAGTATATGAGTGAGTTGCACTGAAAAACTTAGAATATAAGAAACGCACAGTGTAGTACATAGTATATGAGTGAGTTGCACTGAAAAACTTAGAATATAAGAAACGCACAGTGTAGTACATAGTATATGAGTGAGTTGCACTCAAAAACTTAGAATATAAGAAACGCACAGTGTAGTACATAGTATATGAGTGAGTTGCACTCAAAAACTTAGAATATAAGAAACGCACAGTGTAGTACATAGTATATGAGTGAGTTGCACTCAAAAACTTAGAATATAAGAAACGCACAGTGTAGTACATAGTATATGAGTGAGTTGCACTCAAAAACTTAGAATATAAGAAACGCACAGTGTAGTACATAGTATATGAGTGAGTTGCACTCAAAAACTTAGAATATAAGAAACGCACAGTGTAGTACATAGTATATGAGGTGAGTTGCACTGAAAAACTTAGAATATAAGAAACGCACAGTGTAGTACATAGTATATGAGTGAGTTGCACTGAAAAACTTAGAATATAAGAAACGCACAGTGTAGTACATAGTATATGAGTGAGTTGCACTGAAAAACTTAGAATATAAGAAACGCACAGTGTAGTACATAGTATATGAGTGAGTTGCACTGAAAAACTTAGAATATAAGAAACGCACAGTGTAGTACATAGTATATGAGTGAGTTGCACTGAAAAACTTAGAATATAAGAAACGCACAGTGTAGTACATAGTATATGAGTGAGTTGCACTGAAAAACTTAGAATATAAGAAACGCACAGTGTAGTACATAGTATATGAGTGAGTTGCACTGAAAAACTTAGAATATAAGAAACGCACAGTGTAGTACATAGTATATGAGTGAGTTGCACTGAAAAACTTAGAATATAAGAAACGCACAGTGTAGTACATAGTATATGAGTGAGTTGCACTCAAAAACTTAGAATATAAGAAACGCACAGTGTAGTACATAGTATATGAGTGAGTTGCACTGAAAAACTTAGAATATAAGAAACGCACAGTGTAGTACATAGTATATGAGTGAGTTGCACTGAAAAACTTAGAATATAAGAAACGCACAGTGTAGTACATAGTATATGAGTGAGTTGCACTGAAAAACTTAGAATATAAGAAACGCACAGTGTAGTACATAGTATATGAGTGAGTTGCACTGAAAAACTTAGAATATAAGAAACGCACAGTGTAGTACATAGTATATGAGTGAGTTGCACTGAAAAACTTAGAATATAAGAAACGCACAGTGTAGTACATAGTATATGAGTGAGTTGCACTGAAAAACTTAGAATATAAGAAACGCACAGTGTAGTACATAGTATATGAGTGAGTTGCACTGAAAAACTTAGAATATAAGAAACGCACAGTGTAGTACATAGTATATGAGTGAGTTGCACTGAAAAACTTAGAATATAAGAAACGCACAGTGTAGTACATAGTATATGAGTGAGTTGCACTGAAAAACTTAGAATATAAGAAACTCACAGTGTAGTACATAGTATATGAGTGAGTTTCATTGAAAAACTTAGAATATAAGAAACGCACAGTGTAGTACATAGTATATGAGTGAGTTGCACTGAAAAACTTAGAATATAAGAAACGCACAGTGTAGTACATAGTATATGAGTGAGTTGCACTGAAAAACTTAGAATATAAGAAACGCACAGTGTAGTACATAGTATATGAGTGAGTTGCACTGAAAAACTTAGAATATAAGAAACGCACAGTGTAGTACATAGTATATGAGTGAGTTGCACTGAAAAACTTAGAATATAAGAAACGCACAGTGTAGTACATAGTATATGAGTGAGTTGCACTGAAAAACTTAGAATATAAGAAACGCACAGTGTAGTACATAGTATATGAGTGAGTTGCACTGAAAAACTTAGAATATAAGAAACGCACAGTGTAGTACATAGTATATGAGTGAGTTGCACTCAAAAACTTAGAATATAAGAAACGCACAGTGTAGTACATAGTATATGAGTGAGTTGCACTCAAAAACTTAGAATATAAGAAACGCACAGTGTAGTACATAGTATATGAGTGAGTTGCACTCAAAAACTTAGAATATAAGAAACGCACAGTGTAGTACATAGTATATGAGTGAGTTGCACTCAAAAACTTAGAATATAAGAAACGCACAGTGTAGTACATAGTATATGAGTGAGTTGCACTCAAAAACTTAGAATATAAGAAACGCACAGTGTAGTACATAGTATATGAGTGAGTTGCACTGAAAAACTTAGAATATAAGAAACGCACAGTGTAGTACATAGTATATGAGTGAGTTGCACTGAAAAACTTAGAATATAAGAAACGCACAGTGTAGTACATAGTATATGAGTGAGTTGCACTGAAAAACTTAGAATATAAGAAACGCACAGTGTAGTACATAGTATATGAGTGAGTTGCACTGAAAAACTTAGAATATAAGAAACGCACAGTGTAGTACATAGTATATGAGTGAGTTGCACTGAAAAACTTAGAATATAAGAAACGCACAGTGTAGTACATAGTATATGAGTGAGTTGCACTGAAAAACTTAGAATATAAGAAACGCACAGTGTAGTACATAGTATATGAGTGAGTTTCATTGAAAAACTTAGAATATAAGAAACGCACAGTGTAGTACATAGTATATGAGTGAGTTGCACTGAAAAACTTAGAATATAAGAAACGCACAGTGTAGTACATAGTATATGAGTGAGTTGCACTGAAAAACTTAGAATATAAGAAACGCACAGTGTAGTACATAGTATATGAGTGAGTTGCACTCAAAAACTTAGAATATAAGAAACGCACAGTGTAGTACATAGTATATGAGTGAGTTGCACTCAAAAACTTAGAATATAAGAAACGCACAGTGTAGTACATAGTATATGAGTGAGTTGCACTCAAAAACTTAGAATATAAGAAACGCACAGTGTAGTACATAGTATATGAGTGAGTTGCACTGAAAAACTTAGAATATAAGAAACGCACAGTGTAGTACATAGTATATGAGTGAGTTGCACTGAAAAACTTAGAATATAAGAAACGCACAGTGTAGTACATAGTATATGAGTGAGTTGCACTGAAAAACTTAGAATATAAGAAACGCACAGTGTAGTACATAGTATATGAGTGAGTTGCACTGAAAAACTTAGAATATAAGAAACGCACAGTGTAGTACATAGTATATGAGTGAGTTGCACTGAAAAACTTAGAATATAAGAAACGCACAGTGTAGTACATAGTATATGAGTGAGTTGCACTGAAAAACTTAGAATATAAGAAACGCACAGTGTAGTACATAGTATATGAGTGAGTTGCACTCAAAAACTTAGAATATAAGAAACGCACAGTGTAGTACATAGTATATGAGTGAGTTGCACTCAAAAACTTAGAATATAAGAAACGAACAGTGTAGTACATAGTATATGAGTGAGTTGCACTGAAAAACTTAGAATATAAGAAACGCACAGTGTAGTACATAGTATATGAGTGAGTTGCACTGAAAAACTTAGAATATAAGAAACGCACAGTGTAGTACATAGTATATGAGTGAGTTGCACTGAAAAACTTAGAATTTACTGAAAAACCCGCATTACACGAAATGCACAGTGTAGTACATAGTATATGAGTGAGTTGCACTGAAAAATTTAGAATATAAGAAACGCACAGTGTAGTACATAGTATATGAGTGAGTTGCACTGAAAAACTTAGAATATAAGAAACGCACAGTGTAGTACATAGTATATGAGTGAGTTGCACTGAAAAACTTAGAATATAAGAAACGCACAGTGTAGTACATAGTATATGAGTGAGTTGCACTCAAAAACTTAGAATATAAGAAACGCACAGTGTAGTACATAGTATATGAGTGAGTTGCACTGAAAAACTTAGAATATAAGAAACGCACAGTGTAGTACATAGTATATGAGTGAGTTGCACTGAAAAACTTAGAATATAAGAAACGCACAGTGTAGTACATAGTATATGAGTGAGTTGCACTGAAAAACTTAGAATATAAGAAACGTACAGTGTAGTACATAGTATATGAGTGAGTTGCACTGAAAAACTTAGAATATAAGAAACGCACAGTGTAGTACATAGTATATGAGTGAGTTGCACTGAAAAACTTAGAATATAAGAAACGCACAGTGTAGTACATAGTATATGAGTGAGTTGCACTGAAAAACTTAGAATATAAGAAACGCACAGTGTAGTACATAGTATATGAGTGAGTTGCACTGAAAAACTTAGAATATAAGAAACGCACAGTGTAGTACATAGTATATGAGTGAGTTGCACTGAAAAACTTAGAATATAAGAAACGCACAGTGTAGTACATAGTATATGAGTGAGTTGCACTGAAAAACTTAGAATATAAGAAACGCACAGTGTAGTACATAGTATATGATTGAGTTGCACTGAAAAACTTAGAATATAAGAAACGCACAGTGTAGTACATAGTATATGAGTGAGTTGCACTGAAAAACTTAGAATATAAGAAACGCACAGTGTAGTACATAGTATATGAGTGAGTTGCACTGAAAAACTTAGAATATCAGAAACGCACAGTGTAGTACATACTAAATGAGTGAGTTGCACTGGAAAACTTAGAATATAAGAAACGCACAGTGTAGTACATAGTATATGAGTGAGTTGCACTGAAAAACTTAGAATATAAGAAACGCACAGTGTAGTACATAGTATATGATTGCGTTGCACTGAAAAACTTAGAATATAAGAAACGCACAGTGTAGTACATAGTATATGAGTGAGTTGCACTCAAAAACTTAGAATATGAGAAACGCACAGTGTAGTACATAGTATATGAGTGAGTTGCACTCAAAAAGTTAGAATATAAGAAACGCACAGTGTAGTACATAGTATATGAGTGAGTTGCACTGAAAAACTTAGAATATAAGAAACGCACAGTGTAGTATATAGTATATGAGTGAGTTGCACTGAAAAACTTAGAATTTACTGAAAAACCCGCATTACACGAAATGCACAGTGTAGTACATAGTATATGAGTGAGTTGCACTGAAAAACTTAGAATATAAGAAACGCACAGTGTAGTACATAGTATATGAGTGAGTTGCACTGAAAAACTTAGAATATAAGAAACGCACAGTGTAGTACATAGTATATGAGTGAGTTGCACTGAAAAACTTAGAATATAAGAAACGCACAGTGTAGTACATAGTATATGAGTGAGTTGCACTGAAAAACTTAGAATATAAGAAACGCACAGTGTAGTACATAGTATATGAGTGAGTTGCACTGAAAAACTTAGAATATAAGAAACGCACAGTGTAGTACATAGTATATGAGTGAGTTGCACTGAAAAACTTAGAATATAAGAAACGCACAGTGTAGTACATAGTATATGAGTGAGTTGCACTGAAAAACTTAGAATATAAGAAACGCACAGTGTAGTACATAGTATATGAGTGAGTTGCACTGAAAAACTTAGAATATAAGAAACGCACAGTGTAGTACATAGTATATGAGTGAGTTGCACTGAAAAACTTAGAATATAAGAAACGCACAGTGTAGTACATAGTATATGAGTGAGTTGCACTGAAAAACTTAGAATATAAGAAACGCACAGTGTAGTACATAGTATATGAGTGAGTTGCACTGAAAAACTTAGAATATAAGAAACGCACAGTGTAGTACATAGTATATGAGTGAGTTGCACTGAAAAACTCTAGAATATAAGAAACGCACAGTGTAGTACATAGTATATGAGTGAGTTGCACTGAAAAACTCTAGAATATAAGAAACGCACAGTGTAGTACATAGTATATGAGTGAGTTGCACTGAAAAACTTAGAATATAAGAAACGCACAGTGTAGTACATAGTATATGAGTGAGTTGCACTGAAAAACTTAGAATATAAGAAACGCACAGTGTAGTACATAGTATATGAGTGAGTTGCACTGAAAAACTTAGAATATAAGAAACGCACAGTGTAGTACATAGTATATGAGTGAGTTGCACTCAAAAACTTAGAATATAAGAAACGCACAGTGTAGTACATAGTATATGAGTGAGTTGCACTGAAAAACTTAGAATATAAGAAACGCACAGTGTAGTACATAGTATATGAGTGAGTTGCACTGAAAAACTTAGAATATAAGAAACGCACAGTGTAGTACATAGTATATGATTGAGTTGCACTGAAAAACTTAGAATATAAGAAACGCACAGTGTAGTACATAGTATATGAGTGAGTTGCACTGAAAAACTTAGAATATAAGAAACGCACAGTGTAGTACATAGTATATGAGTGAGTTGCACTGAAAAACTTACAATATCAGAAACGCACAGTGTAGTACATAGTATATGAGTGAGTTGCACTGGAAAACTTAGAATATAAGAAACGCACAGTGTAGTACATAGTATATGAGTGAGTTGCACTGAAAAACTTAGAATATAAGAAACGCACAGTGTAGTACATAGTATATGAGTGAGTTGCACTGAAAAACTTAGAATATAAGAAACGCACAGTGTAGTACATAGTATATGAGTGAGTTGCACTGAAAAACTTAGAATATAAGAAACGCACAGTGTAGTACATAGTATATGAGTGAGTTGCACTGAAAAACTTAGAATATAAGAAACGCACAGTGTAGTACATAGTATATGAGTGAGTTGCACTCAAAAACTTAGAATATAAGAAACGCACAGTGTAGTACATAGTATATGAGTGAGTTGCACTGAAAAACTTAGAATATAAGAAACGCACAGTGTAGTATATAGTATATGAGTGAGTTGCACTGAAAAACTTAGAATTTACTGAAAAACCCGCATTACACGAAATGCACAGTGTAGTACATAGTATATGAGTGAGTTGCACTGAAAAACTTAGAATATAAGAAACGCACAGTGTGGTACATAGTATATGAGTGAGTTGCACTGAAAAACTTAGAATATAAGAAACGCACAGTGTAGTACATAGTATATGAGTGAGTTGCACTGAAAAACTTAGAATATAAGAAACGCACAGTGTAGTACATAGTATATGAGTGAGTTGCACTGAAAATCTTAGAATATAAGAAACGCACAGTGTAGTACATAGTATATGAGTGAGTTTCATTGAAAAACTTAGAATATAAGAAACGCACAGTGTAGTACATAGTATATGAGTGAGTTGCACTGAAAAACTTAGAATATAAGAAACGCACAGTGTAGTACATAGTATATGAGTGAGTTGCACTGAAAAACTTAGAATATAAGAAACGCACAGTGTAGTACATAGTATATGAGTGAGTTGCACTCAAAAACTTAGAATATAAGAAACGCACAGTGTAGTACATAGTATATGAGTGAGTTGCACTGAAAAACTTAGAATATAAGAAACGCACAGTGTAGTACATAGTATATGAGTGAGTTGCACTGAAAAACTTAGAATATAAGAAACACACAGTGTAGTACATAGTATATGAGTGAGTTGCACTGAAAAACTTAGAATTTACTGAAAAACCCCCATTACACGAAATGCACAGTGTAGTACATAGTATATGAGTGAGTTGCACTGAAAAACTTAGAATATAAGAAACGCACAGTGTAGTACATAGTATATGAGTGAGTTGCACTGAAAAACTTACAATATAAGAAACGCACAGTGTAGTACATAGTATATGAGTGAGTTGCACTGAAAAACTTAGAATATAAGAAACGCACAGTGTAGTACATAGTATATGAGTGAGTTGCACTCAAAAACTTAGGATATAAGAAACGCACAGTGTAGTACATAGTATATGAGTGAGTTGCACTGAAAAACTTAGAATATAAGAAACGCACAGTGTAGTACATAGTATATGAGTGAGTTAGACTCAAAAACTTAGAATATAAGAAACGCACAGTGTAGTACATAGTATATGAGTGAGTTGCACTGAAAAACTTAGAATATAAGAAACGCACAGTGTAGTACATAGTATATGAGTGAGTTGCACTGAAAAACTTAGAATATAAGAAACGCACAGTGTAGTACATAGTATATGAGTGAGTTGCACTGAAAAACTTAGAATATAAGAAACGCACAGTGTAGTACATAGTATATGAGTGAGTTGCACTGAAAAACTTAGAATATAAGAAACGCACAGTGTAGTACATAGTATATGAGTGAGTTGCACTGAAAAACTTAGAATATAAGAAACGCACAGTGTAGTACATAGTATATGAGTGAGTTGCACTGAAAAACTTAGAGTATAAGAAACGCACAGTGTAGTACATAGTATATGAGTGAGTTGCACTCAAAAACTTAGAATATAAGAAACGCACAGTGTAGTACATAGTATATGAGTGAGTTGCACTGAAAAACTTAGAATATAAGAAACGCACAGTGTAGTACATAGTATATGAGTGAGTTGCACTGAAAAACTCTAGAATATAAGAAACGCACAGTGTAGTACATAGTATATGAGTGAGTTGCACTGAAAAACTTAGAATATAAGAAACGCACAGTGTAGTACATAGTATATGAGTGAGTTGCACTGAAAAATTTAGAATATAAGAAACGCACAGTGTAGTACATAGTATATGAGTGAGTTGCACTGAAAAACTTAGAATATAAGAAACGCACAGTGTAGTACATAGTATATGAGTGAGTTGCACTGAAAAACTTAGAATATAAGAAACGCACAGTGTAGTACATAGTATATGAGTGAGTTGCACTGAAAAACTTAGAATATAAGAAACGCACAGTGTAGTACATAGTATATGAGTGAGTTGCACTGAAAAACTTAGAATATAAGAAACGCACAGTGTAGTACATAGTATATGAGTGAGTTGCACTCAAAAACTTAGAATATAAGAAACGCACAGTGTAGTACATAGTATATGAGTGAGTTGCACTGAAAAACTTAGAATATAAGAAACGCACAGTGTAGTATATAGTATATGAGTGAGTTGCACTGAAAAACTTAGAATTTACTGAAAAACCCGCATTACACGAAATGCACAGTGTAGTACATAGTATATGAGTGAGTTGCACTGAAAAACTTAGAATATAAGAAACGCACAGTGTGGTACATAGTATATGAGTGAGTTGCACTGAAAAACTTAGAATATAAGAAACGCACAGTGTAGTACATAGTATATGAGTGAGTTGCACTGAAAAACTTAGAATATAAGAAACGCACAGTGTAGTACATAGTATATGAGTGAGTTGCACTGAAAATCTTAGAATATAAGAAACGCACAGTGTAGTACATAGTATATGAGTGAGTTTCATTGAAAAACTTAGAATATAAGAAACGCACAGTGTAGTACATAGTATATGAGTGAGTTGCACTGAAAAACTTAGAATATAAGAAACGCACAGTGTAGTACATAGTATATGAGTGAGTTGCACTGAAAAACTTAGAATATAAGAAACGCACAGTGTAGTACATAGTATATGAGTGAGTTGCACTCAAAAACTTAGAATATAAGAAACGCACAGTGTAGTACATAGTATATGAGTGAGTTGCACTGAAAAACTTAGAATATAAGAAACGCACAGTGTAGTACATAGTATATGAGTGAGTTGCACTGAAAAACTTAGAATATAAGAAACACACAGTGTAGTACATAGTATATGAGTGAGTTGCACTGAAAAACTTAGAATTTACTGAAAAACCCCCATTACACGAAATGCACAGTGTAGTACATAGTATATGAGTGAGTTGCACTGAAAAACTTAGAATATAAGAAACGCACAGTGTAGTACATAGTATATGAGTGAGTTGCACTGAAAAACTTACAATATAAGAAACGCACAGTGTAGTACATAGTATATGAGTGAGTTGCACTGAAAAACTTAGAATATAAGAAACGCACAGTGTAGTACATAGTATATGAGTGAGTTGCACTCAAAAACTTAGGATATAAGAAACGCACAGTGTAGTACATAGTATATGAGTGAGTTGCACTGAAAAACTTAGAATATAAGAAACGCACAGTGTAGTACATAGTATATGAGTGAGTTAGACTCAAAAACTTAGAATATAAGAAACGCACAGTGTAGTACATAGTATATGAGTGAGTTGCACTGAAAAACTTAGAATATAAGAAACGCACAGTGTAGTACATAGTATATGAGTGAGTTGCACTGAAAAACTTAGAATATAAGAAACGCACAGTGTAGTACATAGTATATGAGTGAGTTGCACTGAAAAACTTAGAATATAAGAAACGCACAGTGTAGTACATAGTATATGAGTGAGTTGCACTGAAAAACTTAGAATATAAGAAACGCACAGTGTAGTACATAGTATATGAGTGAGTTGCACTGAAAAACTTAGAATATAAGAAACGCACAGTGTAGTACGTAGTATATGAGTGAGTTGCACTGAAAAACTTAGAATATAAGAAACGCACAGTGTAGTACATAGTATATGAGTGAGTTGCACTCAAAAACTTAGAATATAAGAAACGCACAGTGTAGTACATAGTATATGAGTGAGTTGCACTGAAAAACTTAGAATATAAGAAACGCACAGTGTAGTACATAGTATATGAGTGAGTTGCACTGAAAAACTCTAGAATATAAGAAACGCACAGTGTAGTACATAGTATATGAGTGAGTTGCACTGAAAAACTTAGAATATAAGAAACGCACAGTGTAGTACATAGTATATGAGTGAGTTGCACTGAAAAATTTAGAATATAAGAAACGCACAGTGTAGTACATAGTATATGAGTGAGTTGCACTGAAAAACTTAGAATATAAGAAACGCACAGTGTAGTACATAGTATATGAGTGAGTTGCACTGAAAAACTTAGAATATAAGAAACGCACAGTGTAGTACATAGTATATGAGAGAGTTGCACTGAAAAACTTAGAATATAAGAAACGCACAGTGTAGTACATAGTATATGAGTGAGTTGCACTGAAAAACTTAGAATATAAGAAACGCACAGTGTAGTACATAGTATATGAGTGAGTTGCACTGAAAAACTTAGAATATAAGAAACGCACAGTGTAGTACATAGTATATGAGTGAGTTGCACTGAAAAACTTAGAATATAAGAAACGCACAGTGTAGTACATACTATATGAGTGAGTTGCACTGAAAAACTTAGAATATAAGAAACGCACAGTGTAGTACATAGTATATGAGTGAGTTGCACTGAAAAACTTAGAATATAAGAAACGCACAGTGTAGTACATAGTATATGAGTGAGTTGCACTGAAAAACTTAGAATATAAGAAACGCACAGTGTAGTACATAGTATATGAGTGAGTTGCACTGAAAAACTTAGAATATAAGAAACGCACAGTGTAGTACATAGTATATGAGTGAGTTGCACTGAAAAACTAAGAATATCAGAAACGCACAGTGTAGTACATAGTATATGAGTGAGTTTCACTGAAAATCTTAGAATATAAGAAACGCACAGTGTAGTACATAGTATATGAGTGAGTTGCACTGAAAAACTTAGAATATAAGAAACGCACAGTGTAGTACATAGTATATGAGTGAGTTGCACTGAAAAACTTAGAATATCAGAAACGCACACTGTAGTACATAGTATATGAGTGAGTTGCACTGAAAAACTTAGAATATAAGAAACGCACAGTGTAGTACATAGTATATGAGTGAGTTGCACTGAAAAACTTAGAATATAAGAAACGCACAGTGTAGTACATAGTATATGAGTGAGTTGCACTGAAAAACTTAGAATATAAGAAACGCACAGTGTAGTACATAGTATATGAGAGAGTTGCACTGAAAAACTTAGAATATAAGAAACGCACAGTGTAGTACATAGTATATGAGTGAGTTGCACTGAAAAACTTAGAATATAAGAAACGCACAGTGTAGTACATAGTATATGAGTGAGTTGCACTGAAAAACTTAGAATATAAGAAACGCACAGTGTAGTACATAGTATATGAGTGAGTTGCACTGAAAAACTTAGAATATAAGAAACGCACAGTGTAGTACATAGTATATGAGTGAGTTGCACTCAAAAACTTAGAATATAAGAAACGCACAGTGTAGTACATAGTATATGAGTGAGTTGCACTGAAAAACTTAGAATATAAGAAACGCACAGTGTAGTACATAGTATATGAGTGAGTTGCACTGAAAAACTTAGAATATAAGAAACGCACAGTGTAGTACATAGTATATGAGTGAGTTGCACTGAAAAACTTAGAATATAAGAAACGCACAGTGTAGTACATAGTATATGAGTGAGTTGCACTGAAAAACTTAGAATATAAGAAACGCACAGTGTAGTACATAGTATATGAGTGAGTTGCACTGAAAAACTTAGAATATAAGAAACGCACAGTGTAGTACATAGTATATGAGTGAGTTGCACTGAAAAACTTAGAATATAAGAAACGCACAGTGTAGTACATAGTATATGAGTGAGTTGCACTGAAAAACTTAGAATATAAGAAACGCACAGTGTAGTACATAGTATATGAGTGAGTTGCACTGAAAAACTTAGAATATAAGAAACGCACAGTGTAGTACATAGTATATGAGTGAGTTGCACTGAAAAACTTAGAATATAAGAAACGCACAGTGTAGTACATAGTATATGAGTGAGTTGCACTGAAAAACTAAGAATATCAGAAACGCACAGTGTAGTACATAGTATATGAGTGAGTTTCACTGAAAATCTTAGAATATAAGAAACGCACAGTGTAGTACATAGTATATGAGTGAGTTGCACTGAAAAACTTAGAATATAAGAAACGCACAGTGTAGTACATAGTATATGAGTGAGTTGCACTGAAAAACTTAGAATATCAGAAACGCACACTGTAGTACATAGTATATGAGTGAGTTGCACTGAAAAACTTAGAATATAAGAAACGCACAGTGTAGTACATAGTATATGAGTGAGTTGCACTGAAAAACTTAGAATATAAGAAACGCACAGTGTAGTACATAGTATATGAGTGAGTTGCACTGAAAAACTTAGAATATAAGAAACGCACAGTGTAGTACATAGTATATGAGTGAGTTGCACTCAAAAACTTAGAATATAAGAAACGCACAGTGTAGTACATAGTATATGAGTGAGTTGCACTGAAAAACTTAGAATATAAGAAACGCACAGTGTAGTACATAGTATATGAGTGAGTTGCACTGAAAAACTTAGAATATAAGAAACGCACAGTGTAGTACATAGTATATGATTGAGTTGCACTGAAAAACTTAGAATATAAGAAACGCACAGTGTAGTACATAGTATATGAGTGAGTTGCACTGAAAAACTTAGAATATAAGAAACGCACAGTGTAGTACATAGTATATGAGTGAGTTGCACTGAAAAACTTAGAATATCAGAAACGCACAGTGTAGTACATAGTATATGAGTGAGTTGCACTGGAAAACTTAGAATATAAGAAACGCAAAGTGTAGTACATAGTATATGAGTGAGTTGCACTGAAAAACTTAGAATATAAGAAACGCACAGTGTAGTACATAGTATATGAGTGAGTTGCACTGAAAAACTTAGAATATAAGAAACGCACAGTGTAGTACATAGTATATGAGTGAGTTGCACTGAAAAACTTAGAATATAAGAAACGCACAGTGTAGTACATAGTATATGAGTGAGTTGCACTGAAAAACTTAGAATATAAGAAACGCACAGTGTAGTACATAGTATATGAGTGAGTTGCACTGAAAAACTTAGAATATAAGAAACGCACAGTGTAGTACATAGTATATGAGTGAGTTGCACTGAAAAACTTAGAATATAAGAAACGCACAGTGTAGTACATAGTATATGAGTGAGTTGCACTGAAAAACTTAGAATATCAGAAACGCACACTGTAGTACATAGTATATGAGTGAGTTGCACTGAAAAACTTAGAATATAAGAAACGCACAGTGTAGTACATAGTATATGAGTGAGTTGCACTGAAAAACTTAGAATATAAGAAACGCACAGTGTAGTACATAGTATATGAGTGAGTTGCACTGAAAAACTTAGAATATAAGAAACGCACAGTGTAGTACATAGTATATGAGTGAGTTGCACTCAAAAACTTAGAATATAAGAAACGCACAGTGTAGTACATAGTATATGAGTGAGTTGCACTGAAAAACTTAGAATATAAGAAACGCACAGTGTAGTACATAGTATATGAGTGAGTTGCACTGAAAAACTTAGAATATAAGAAACGCACAGTGTAGTACATAGTATATGATTGAGTTGCACTGAAAAACTTAGAATATAAGAAACGCACAGTGTAGTACATAGTATATGAGTGAGTTGCACTGAAAAACTTAGAATATAAGAAACGCACAGTGTAGTACATAGTATATGAGTGAGTTGCACTGAAAAACTTAGAATATCAGAAACGCACAGTGTAGTACATAGTATATGAGTGAGTTGCACTGGAAAACTTAGAATATAAGAAACGCACAGTGTAGTACATAGTATATGAGTGAGTTGCACTGAAAAACTTAGAATATAAGAAACGCACAGTGTAGTACATAGTATATGAGTGAGTTGCACTGAAAAACTTAGAATATAAGAAACGCACAGTGTAGTACATAGTATATGAGTGAGTTGCACTGAAAAACTTAGAATATAAGAAACGCACAGTGTAGTACATAGTATATGAGTGAGTTGCACTCAAAAACTTAGAATATAAGAAACGCACAGTGTAGTACATAGTATATGAGTGAGTTGCACTGAAAAACTTAGAATATAAGAAACGCACAGTGTAGTATATAGTATATGAGTGAGTTGCACTGAAAAACTTAGAATTTACTGAAAAACCCGCATTACACGAAATGCACAGTGTAGTACATAGTATATGAGTGAGTTGCACTGAAAAACTTAGAATATAAGAAACGCACAGTGTGGTACATAGTATATGAGTGAGTTGCACTGAAAAACTTAGAATATAAGAAACGCACAGTGTAGTACATAGTATATGAGTGAGTTGCACTGAAAAACTTAGAATATAAGAAACGCACAGTGTAGTACATAGTATATGAGTGAGTTGCACTGAAAAACTTAGAATATAAGAAACGCACAGTGTAGTACATAGTATATGAGTGAGTTTCATTGAAAAACTTAGAATATAAGAAACGCACAGTGTAGTACATAGTATATGAGTGAGTTGCACTGAAAAACTTAGAATATAAGAAACGCACAGTGTAGTACATAGTATATGAGTGAGTTGCACTGAAAAACTTAGAATATAAGAAACGCACAGTGTAGTACATAGTATATGAGTGAGTTGCACTCAAAAACTTAGAATATAAGAAACGCACAGTGTAGTACATAGTATATGAGTGAGTTGCACTGAAAAACTTAGAATATAAGAAACGCACAGTGTAGTACATAGTATATGAGTGAGTTGCACTGAAAAACTTAGAATATAAGAAACACACAGTGTAGTACATAGTATATGAGTGAGTTGCACTGAAAAACTTAGAATTTACTGAAAAACCCGCATTACACGAAATGCACAGTGTAGTACATAGTATATGAGTGAGTTGCACTGAAAAACTTAGAATATAAGAAACGCACAGTGTAGTACATAGTATATGAGTGAGTTGCACTGAAAAACTTACAATATAAGAAACGCACAGTGTAGTACATAGTATATGAGTGAGTTGCACTGAAAAACTTAGAATATAAGAAACGCACAGTGTAGTACATAGTATATGAGTGAGTTGCACTCAAAAACTTAGGATATAAGAAACGCACAGTGTAGTACATAGTATATGAGTGAGTTGCACTGAAAAACTTAGAATATAAGAAACGCACAGTGTAGTACATAGTATATGAGTGAGTTGCACTCAAAAACTTAGAATATAAGAAACGCACAGTGTAGTACATAGTATATGAGTGAGTTGCACTGAAAAACTTAGAATATAAGAAACGCACAGTGTAGTACATAGTATATGAGTGAGTTGCACTCAAAAACTTAGAATATAAGAAACGCACAGTGTAGTACATAGTATATGAGTGAGTTGCACTGAAAAACTTAGAATATAAGAAACGCACAGTGTAGTACATAGTATATGAGTGAGTTGCACTGAAAAACTTAGAATATAAGAAACGCACAGTGTAGTACATAGTATATGAGTGAGTTGCACTGAAAAACTTAGAATATAAGAAACGCACAGTGTAGTACATAGTATATGAGTGAGTTGCACTGAAAAACTTAGAATATAAGAAACGCACAGTGTAGTACATAGTATATGAGTGAGTTGCACTGAAAAACTTAGAATATAAGAAACGCACAGTGTAGTACATAGTATATGAGTGAGTTGCACTGAAAAACTTAGAATCTAAGAAACGCACAGTGTAGTACATAGTATATGAGTGAGTTGCACTGAAAAACTTAGAATATAAGAAACGCACAGTGTAGTACATAGTATATGAGTGAGTTGCACTGAAAAACTCTAGAATATAAGAAACGCACAGTGTAGTACATAGTATATGAGTGAGTTGCACTGAAAAACTTAGAATATAAGAAACGCACAGTGTAGTACATAGTATATGAGTGAGTTGCACTGAAAAACTTAGAATATAAGAAACACACAGTGTAGTACATAGTATATGAGTGAGTTGCACTGAAAAACTTAGAATATAAGAAACGCACAGTGTAGTACATAGTATATGAGTGAGTTGCACTGAAAAACTTAGAATATAAGAAACGCACAGTGTAGTACATAGTATATGAGAGAGTTGCACTGAAAAACTTAGAATATAAGAAACGCACAGTGTAGTACATAGTATATGAGTGAGTTGCACTGAAAAACTTAGAATATAAGAAACGCACAGTGTAGTACATAGTATATGAGTGAGTTGCACTGAAAAACTTAGAATATAAGAAACGCACAGTGTAGTACATAGTATATGAGTGAGTTGCACTGAAAAACTTAGAATATAAGAAACGCACAGTGTAGTACATAGTATATGAGTGAGTTGCACTGAAAAACTTAGAATATAAGAAACGCACAGTGTAGTACATAGTATATGAGTGAGTTGCACTGAAAAACTTAGAATATAAGAAACGCACAGTGTAGTACATAGTATATGAGTGAGTTGCACTGAAAAACTTAGAATATAAGAAACGCACAGTGTAGTACATGGTATATGAGTGAGATGCACTGAAAAACTAAGAATATCAGAAACGCACAGTGTAGTACATAGTATATGAGTGAGTTTCACTGAAAATCTTAGAATATAAGAAACGCACAGTGTAGTACATAGTATATGAGTGAGTTGCACTGAAAAACTTAGAATATAAGAAACGCACAGTGTAGTACATAGTATATGAGTGAGTTGCACTGAAAAACTTAGAATATCAGAAACGCACAGCTGTAGTACATAGTATATGAGTGAGTTGCACTGAAAAACTTAGAATATAAGAAACGCACAGTGTAGTACATAGTATATGAGTGAGTTGCACTGAAAAACTTAGAATATAAGAAACGCACAGTGTAGTACATAGTATATGAGTGAGTTGCACTGAAAAACTTAGAATATAAGAAACGCACAGTGTAGTACATAGTATATGAGTGAGTTGCACTGAAAAACTTAGAATATAAGAAACGCACAGTGTAGTACATAGTATATGAGTGAGTTGCACTGAAAAACTTAGAATATAAGAAACGCACAGTGTAGTACATAGTATATGAGGGAGTTGCACTGAAAAACTTAGATTATAAGAAAAGCACAGTGTAGTACATAGTATATGAGTGAGTTGCACTGAAAAACTTAGAATATAAGAAACGCACAGTGTAGTACATAGTATATGAGTGAGTTGCACTGAAAAACTTAGAATTAAAAAACGCACAGTGTAGTACATAGTATATGAGTGAGTTGCACTGAAAAACTTAGAATATAAGAAACGCACAGTGTAGTACATAGTATATGAGTGAGTTGCACTGAAAAACTTAGAATATAAGAAACGCACAGTGTAGTACATAGTATATGAGTGAGTTGCACTGAAAAACTTAGAATATAAGAAACGCACAGTGTAGTACATAGTATATGAGTGAGTTGCACTGAAAAACTTAGAATATAAGAAACGCACAGTGTAGTACATAGTATATGAGTGAGTTGCACTGAAAAACTTAGAATTTACTGAAAAACCCGCATTACACGAAATGCACAGTGTAGTACATAGTATATGAGTGAGTTGCACTGAAAAACTTAGAATATAAGAAACGCACAGTGTAGTACATAGTATATGAGTGAGTTGCACTGAAAAACTTAGAATATAAGAAACGCACAGTGTAGTACATAGTATATGAGTGAGTTGCACTGAAAAACTTAGAATATAAGAAACAAACAGTGTAGTACATAGTATATGAGTGAGTTGCACTGAAAAACTTAGAATATAAGAAACGCACAGTGTAGTACATAGTATATGAGTGAGTTGCACTGAAAAACTTAGAATATAAGAAACGCACAGTGTAGTACATAGTATATGAGTGAGTTCCACTGAAAAACTTAGAATATAAGAAACGCACAGTGTAGTGCATAGTATATGAGTGAGTTGCACTGAAAAACTTAGAATATAAGAAACGCACAGTGTAGTACATAGTATATGAGTGAGTTGCACTGAAAAACTTAGAATATAAGAAACGCACAGTGTAGTACATAGTATATGAGTGAGTTGCACTGAAAAACTTAGAATATAAGAAACGCACAGTGTAGTACATAGTATATGAGTGAGTTGCACTGAAAAACTTAGAATATAAGAAACGCACAGTGTAGTACATAGTATATGAGTGAGTTGCACTGAAAAACTTAGAATATAAGAAACGCACAGTGTAGTACATAGTATATGAGTGAGTTGCACTGAAAAACTTAGAATTTACTGAAAAACCCGCATTACACGAAATGCACAGTGTAGTACATAGTATATGAGTGAGTTGCACTGAAAAACTTAGAATATAAGAAACGCACAGTGTAGTACATAGTATATGAGTGAGTTGCACTGAAAAACTTAGAATATAAGAAACGCACAGTGTGAGTACATAG
The DNA here is from genome assembly GCF_978045245.1 of Mus caroli. Classification (NCBI taxonomy): domain Eukaryota; kingdom Metazoa; phylum Chordata; class Mammalia; order Rodentia; family Muridae; genus Mus; species Mus caroli. The sequence goes on along the minus strand of NW_028228110.1, from coordinate 13,803 downwards.
TATATGAGTGAGTTGCACTGAAAAACTTAGAATATAAGAAACGCACAGTGTAGTACATAGTATATGAGTGAGTTGCACTGAAAAACTTAGAATATAAGAAACGCACAGTGTAGTACATAGTATATGAGTGAGTTGCACTGAAAAACTTAGAATATAAGAAACGCACAGTGTAGTACATAGTATATGAGTGAGTTGCACTCAAAAACTTAGAATATAAGAAACGCACAGTGTAGTACATAGTATATGAGTGAGTTGCACTCAAAAACTTAGAATATAAGAAACGCACAGTGTAGTACATAGTATATGAGTGAGTTGCACTGAAAAACTTAGAATATAAGAAACGCACAGTGTAGTACATAGTATATGAGTGAGTTGCACTGAAAAACTTAGAATATAAGAAACGCACAGTGTAGTACATAGTATATGAGTGAGTTGCACTGAAAAACTTAGAATATAAGAAATGCACAGTGTAGTACATAGTATATGAGTGAGTTGCCACTGAAAAACTTAGAATATAAGAAACGCACAGTGTAGTACACAGTATATGAGTGAGTTGCACTGAAAAACTTAGAATATAAGAAACGCACAGTGTAGTACACAGTATATGAGTGAGTTGCACTGAAAAACTTAGAATATAAGAAACGCACAGTGTAGTACATAGTATATGAGTGAGTTGCACTGAAAAACTTAGAATATAAGAAACGCACAGTGTAGTACATAGTATATGAGTGAGTTGCACTGAAAAACTTAGAATATAAGAAACGCACAGTGTAGTACATAGTATATGAGTGAGTTGCACTGAAAAACTTAGAATATAAGAAACGCACAGTGTAGTACATAGTATATGAGTGAGTTGCACTGAAAAACTTAGAATATAAGAAACGCACAGTGTTGTACATAGTATATGAGTGAGTTGCACTGAAAAACTTAGAATTTACTGAAAAACCGCAATTACGAAATGCCAGTGTAGTACATAGTATATGAGTGAGTTGCACTGAAAAACTTAGAATATAAGAAACGCACAGTGTAGTACATAGTATATGAGTGAGTTGCACTGAAAAACTTAGAATATAAGAAACGCACAGTGTAGTACATAGTATATGAGTGAGTTGCACTGAAAAACTTAGAATATAAGAAACGCACAGTGTAGTACATAGTATATGAGTGAGTTGCACTGAAAAACTTAGAATATAAGAAACGCACAGTGTAGTACATAGTATATGAGTGAGTTGCACTGAAAAAACTTAGAATATAAGAAACGCACAGTGTAGTACATAGTATATGAGTGAGTTGCACTGAAAAACTTAGAATATAAGAAACGCACAGTGTAGTACATAGTATATGAGTGAGTTGCACTGAAAAACTTAGAATATAAGAAACGCACAGTGTAGTACATAGTATATGAGTGAGTTGCACTGAAAAACTTAGAATATAAGAAACGCACAGTGTAGTACATAGTATATGAGTGAGTTGCACTGAAAAACTTAGAATATAAGAAACGCACAGTGTAGTACATAGTTATGAGTGAGTTGCACTGTAAAACTTAGAATATAAGAAACGCACCGTGTAGTACATAGTATATGAGTGAGTTGCACTGAAAAACTTAGAATATAAGAAACGCACAGTGTAGTACATAGTATATGAGTGAGTTGCACTGAAAAACTTAGAATATAAGAAACGCACAGTGTAGTACATAGTATATGAGTGAGTTGCACTGAAAAACTTAGAATATAAGAAACGCACAGTGTAGTACATAGTATATGAGTGAGTTGCACTGAAAAACTTAGATTTACTGAAAAACCCGCATTACACGAAATGCACAGTGTAGTACATAGTATATGAGTGAGTTGCACTGAAAAACTTAGAATATAAGAAACGCACAGTGTAGTACATAGTATATGAGTGAGTTGCACTGAAAAACTTAGAATCTAAGAAACGCACAGGTAGTACATAGTATATGAGTGAGTTGCACTGAAAACTTAGAATATAGAAACGCACAGTGTAGTACATAGTATATGAGTGAGTTGCACTCAAAAACTTAGAATATAAGAAACGCACAGTGTAGTACATAGTATATGAGTGAGTTGCACTCAAAAACTTAGAATATAAGAAACGCACAGTGTAGTACATAGTATATGAGTGAGTTGCACTCAAAAACTTAGAATATAAGAAACGCACAGTGTAGTACATAGTATATGAGTGAGTTGCACTCAAAAACTTAGAATATAAGAAACGCACAGTGTAGTACATAGTATATGAGTGAGTTGCACTGAAAAACTTAGAATATAAGAAACGCACAGTGTAGTACATAGTATATGAGTGAGTTGCACTGAAAAAACTTAGAATATAAGAAACGCACAGTGTAGTACATAGTATATGAGTGAGTTGCACTGAAAAACTTAGAATATAAGAAACGCACAGTGTAGTACATAGTATATGAGTGAGTTGCACTGAAAAACTTAGAAGATAAGAAACGCACAGTGTAGTACATAGTATATGAGTGAGTTGCACTGAAAAACTTAGAATATAAGAAACGCACAGTGTAGTACATAGTATATGAGTGAGTTGCACTGAAAAACTTAGAATATAAGAAACGCACAGTGTAGTACATAGTATATGAGTGAGTTGCACTGAAAAACTTAGAATATAAGAAACGCACAGTGTAGTACATAGTATATGAGTGAGTTTCATTGAAAAACTAAGAATATAAGAAACGCACAGTGTAGTACATAGTATATGAGTGAGTTGCACTGAAAAACTTAGAATATAAGAAACGCACAGTGTAGTACATAGTATATGAGTGAGTTGCACTGAAAAACTTAGAATATAAGAAACGCACAGTGTAGTACATAGTATATGAGTGAGTTGCACTGAAAAACTTAGAATATAAGAAACGCACAGTGTAGTACATAGTATATGAGTGAGTTGCACTGAAAAACTTAGAAGATAAGAACGCACAGTGTAGTACATAGTATATGAGTGAGTTGCACTGAAAAACTTAGAATATAAGAAACGCACAGTGTAGTACATAGTATATGAGTGAGTTGCACTGAAAAACTTAGAATATAAGAAACGCACAGTGTAGTACATAGTATATGAGTGAGTTGCACTGAAAAACTTAGAATATAAGAAACGCACAGTGTAGTACATAGTATATGAGTGAGTTTCATTGAAAAACTAAGAATATAAGAAACGCACAGTGTAGTACATAGTATATGAGTGAGTTGCACTGAAAAACTTAGAATATAAGAAACGCACAGTGTAGTACATAGTATATGAGTGAGTTGCACTGAAAAACTTAGAATATAAGAAACGCACAGTGTAGTACATAGTATATGAGTGAGTTGCACTGAAAAACTTAGAATATAAGAAACGCACAGTGTAGTACATAGTATATGAGTGAGTTGCACTGAAAAACTTAGAATATAAGAAACGCACAGTGTAGTACATAGTATATGAGTGAGTTGCACTGAAAAACTTAGAATATAAGAAACGCACAGTGTAGTACATAGTATATGAGTGAGTTGCACTGAAAAACTTAGAATATAAGAAACGCACAGTGTAGTACATAGTATATGAGTGAGTTGCACTCAAAAACTTAGAATATAAGAAACGCACAGTGTAGTACATAGTATATGAGTGAGTTGCACTCAAAAACTTAGAATATAAGAAACGCACAGTGTAGTACATAGTATATGAGTGAGTTGCACTCAAAAACTTAGAATATAAGAAACGCACAGTGTAGTACATAGTATATGAGTGAGTTGCACTCAAAAACTTAGAATATAAGAAACGCACAGTGTAGTACATAGTATATGAGTGAGTTGCACTGAAAAACTTAGAATATAAGAAACGCACAGTGTAGTACATAGTATATGAGTGAGTTGCACTGAAAAACTTAGAATATAAGAAACGCACAGTGTAGTACATAGTATATGAGTGAGTTGCACTGAAAAACTTAGAATATAAGAAACGCACAGTGTAGTACATAGTATATGAGTGAGTTGCACTGAAAAACTTAGAATATAAGAAACGCACAGTGTAGTACATAGTATATGAGTGAGTTGCACTGAAAAACTTAGAATATAAGAAACGCACAGTGTAGTACATAGTATATGAGTGAGTTGCACTGAAAAACTTAGAATATAAGAAACGCACAGTGTAGTACATAGTATATGAGTGAGTTGCACTGAAAAACTTAGAATATAAGAAACGCACAGTGTGAGTACATAGTATATGAGTGAGTTGCACTCAAAAACTTAGAATATAAGAAACGCACAGTGTAGTACATAGTATATGAGTGAGTTGCACTGAAAAACTTAGAATATAAGAAACGCACAGTGTAGTACATAGTATATGAGTGAGTTGCACTCAAAAACTTAGAATATAAGAAACGCACAGTGTAGTACATAGTATATGAGTGAGTTGCACTGAAAAACTTAGAATATAAGAAACGCACAGTGTAGTACATAGTATATGAGTGAGTTGCACTCAAAAACTTAGAATATAAGAAACGCACAGTGTAGTACATAGTATATGAGTGAGTTGCACTGAAAAACTTAGAATATAAGAAACGCACAGTGTAGTACATAGTATATGAGTGAGTTGCACTGAAAAACTTAGAATATAAGAAACGCACAGTGTAGTACATAGTATATGAGTGAGTTGCACTCAAAAACTTAGAATATAAGAAACGCACAGTGTAGTACATAGTATATGAGTGAGTTGCACTGAAAAACTTAGAATATAAGAAACGCACAGTGTAGTACATAGTATATGAGTGAGTTGCACTGAAAAACTTAGAATATAAGAAACGCACAGTGTAGTACATAGTATATGAGTGAGTTGCACTGAAAAACTTAGAATATAAGAACGCACAGTGTAGTACATAGTATATGAGTGAGTTGCACTGAAAAACTTAGAATATAAGAAACGCACAGTGTTAGTACATAGTATATGAGTGAGTTGCACTGAAAAACTTAGAATATAAGAAACGCACAGTGTAGTACATAGTATATGAGTGAGTTGCACTGAAAAACTTAGAATATAAGAAACGCACAGTGTAGTACATAGTATATGAGTGAGTTGCACTGAAAAACTTAGAATATAAGAAACGCACAGTGTAGTACATAGTATATGAGTGAGTTGCACTGAAAAACTTAGAATATAAGAAACGCACAGTGTAGTACATAGTATATGAGTGAGTTGCACTGAAAAACTTAGAATATAAGAAACGCACAGTGTAGTACATAGTATATGAGTGAGTTGCACTGAAAAACTTAGAATATAAGAAACGCACAGTGTAGTACATAGTATATGAGTGAGTTGCACTGAAAAACTTAGAATATAAGAAACGCACAGTGTAGTACATAGTATATGAGTGAGTTGCACTGAAAAACTTAGAATATAAGAAACGCACAGTGTAGTACATAGTATATGAGTGAGTTGCACTGAAAAACTTAGAATATAAGAAACGCACAGTGTAGTACATAGTATATGAGTGAGTTGCACTGAAAAACTTAGAATATAAGAAACGCACAGTGTAGTACATAGTATATGAGTGAGTTGCACTGAAAAACTTAGAATATAAGAAACGCACAGTGTAGTACATAGTATATGAGTGAGTTGCACTGAAAAACTTAGAATATAAGAACGCACAGTGTAGTACATAGTATATGAGTGAGTTGCACTGAAAAACTTAGAATATAAGAAACGCACAGTGTAGTACATAGTATATGAGTGAGTTGCACTGAAAAACTTAGAATATAAGAAACGCACAGTGTAGTACATAGTATATGAGTGAGTTGCACTGAAAAACTTAGAATATAAGAAACGCACAGTGTAGTACATAGTATATGAGTGAGTTGCACTGAAAAACTTAGAATATAAGAAACGCACAGTGTAGTACATAGTATATGAGTGAGTTGCACTGAAAAACTTAGAATATAAGAAACGCACAGTGTAGTACATAGTATATGAGTGAGTTGCACTGAAAAACTTAGAATATAAGAAACGCACAGTGTAGTACATAGTATATGAGTGAGTTGCACTGAAAAACTTAGAATATAAGAAACGCACAGTGTAGTACATAGTATATGAGTGAGTTGCACTGAAAAACTTAGAATATAAGAAACGCACAGTGTAGTACATAGTATATGAGTGAGTTGCACTGAAAAACTTAGAATATAAGAAACGCACAGTGTAGTACATAGTATATGAGTGAGTTGCACTGAAAAAACTTAGAATATAAGAAACGCACAGTGTAGTACATAGTATATGAGTGAGTTGCACTGAAAAACTTAGAATATAAGAAACGCACAGTGTAGTACATAGTATATGAGTGAGTTGCACTGAAAAACTTAGAATATAAGAAACGCACAGTGTAGTACATAGTATATGAGTGAGTTGCACTGAAAAACTTAGAATATAAGAAACGCACAGTGTAGTACATAGTATATGAGTGAGTTGCACTGAAAAACTTAGAATATAAGAAACGCACAGTGTAGTACATAGTATATGAGTGAGTTGCACTGAAAAACTTAGAATATAAGAAACGCACAGTGTAGTACATAGTATATGAGTGAGTTGCACTGAAAAACTTAGAATATAAGAAACGCACAGTGTAGTACATAGTATATGAGTGAGTTGCACTGAAAAACTTAGAATATAAGAAACGCACAGTGTAGTACATAGTATATGAGTGAGTTGCACTGAAAAACTTAGAATATAAGAAACGCACAGTGTAGTACATAGTATATGAGTGAGTTGCACTGAAAAACTTAGAATATAAGAAACGCACAGTGTAGTACATAGTATATGAGTGAGTTGCACTGAAAAACTTAGAATATAAGAAACGCACAGTGTAGTACATAGTATATGAGTGAGTTGCACTGAAAAACTTAGAATATAAGAAACGCACAGTGTAGTACATAGTATATGAGTGAGTTGCACTCAAAAACTTAGAATATAAGAAACGCACAGTGTAGTACATAGTATATGAGTGAGTTGCACTGAAAAACTTAGAATATAAGAAACGCACAGTGTAGTACATAGTATATGAGTGAGTTGCACTGAAAACTTAGAATATAAGAAACGCACAGTGTAGTACATAGTATATGAGTGAGTTGCACTGAAAAACTTAGAATTTACTGAAAAACCCGCATTACACGAAATGCACAGTGTAGTACATAGTATATGAGTGAGTTGCACTGAAAAACTTAGAATATAAGAAACGCACAGTGTAGTACATAGTATATGAGTGAGTTGCACTGAAAAACTTAGAATATAAGAAACGCACAGTGTAGTACATAGTATATGAGTGAGTTGCACTGAAAAACTTAGAATATAAGAAACGCACAGTGTAGTACATAGTATATGAGTGAGTTGCACTCGAAAAACTTAGAATATAAGAAACGCACAGTGTAGTACATAGTATATGAGTGAGTTGCACTGAAAAACTTAGAATATAAGAAACGCACAGTGTAGTACATAGTATATGAGTGAGTTGCACTGAAAAACTTAGAATATAAGAAACGCACAGTGTAGTACATAGTATATGAGTGAGTTGCACTGAAAAACTTAGAATATAAGAAACGCACAGTGTAGTACATAGTATATGAGTGAGTTGCACTGAAAAACTTAGAATATAAGAAACGCACAGTGTAGTACATAGTATATGAGTGAGTTGCACTGAAAAACTTAGAATATAAGAAACGCACAGTGTAGTACATAGTATATGAGTGAGTTGCACTGAAAAACTTAGAATATAAGAAACGCACAGTGTAGTACATAGTATATGAGTGAGTTGCACTGAAAAACTTAGAATATAAGAAACGCACAGTGTAGTACATAGTATATGAGTGAGTTGCACTGAAAAACTTAGAATATAAGAAACGCACAGTGTAGTACATAGTATATGAGTGAGTTGCACTGAAAAACTTAGAATATAAGAAACGCACAGTGTAGTACATAGTATATGAGTGAGTTGCACTCAAAAACTTAGAATATAAGAAACGCACAGTGTAGTACATAGTATATGAGTGAGTTGCACTGAAAAACTTAGAATATAAGAAACGCACAGTGTAGTACATAGTATATGAGTGAGTTGCACTGAAAAACTTAGAATATAAGAAACGCACAGTGTAGTACATAGTATATGAGTGAGTTGCACTGAAAAACTTAGAATTACTGAAAACCGCCATACGAATGCACAGTGTAGTACATAGTATATGAGTGAGTTGCACTGAAAAACTTAGAATATAAGAAACGCACAGTGTAGTACATAGTATATGAGTGAGTTGCACTGAAAAACTTAGAATATAAGAAACGCACAGTGTAGTACATAGTATATGAGTGAGTTGCACTGAAAAACTTAGAATATAAGAAACGCACAGTGTAGTACATAGTATATGAGTGAGTTGCACTGAAAAACTTAGAATATAAGAAACGCACAGTGTAGTACATAGTATATGAGTGAGTTGCACTGAAAAACTTAGAATATAAGAAACGCACAGTGTAGTACATAGTATATGAGTGAGTTGCACTGAAAAACTTAGAATATAAGAAACGCACAGTGTAGTACATAGTATATGAGTGAGTTGCACTGAAAAACTTAGAATATAAGAAACGCACAGTGTAGTACATAGTATATGAGTGAGTTGCACTGAAAAACTTAGAATATAAGAAACGCACAGTGTAGTACATAGTATATGAGTGAGTTGCACTGAAAAACTTAGAATATAAGAAACGCACAGTGTAGTACATAGTATATGAGTGAGTTGCACTGAAAAACTTAGAATATAAGAAACGCACAGTGTAGTACATAGTATATGAGTGAGTTGCACTGAAAAACTTAGAATATAAGAAACGCACAGTGTAGTACATAGTATATGAGTGAGTTGCACTGAAAAACTTAGAATATAAGAAACGCACAGTGTAGTACATAGTATATGAGTGAGTTGCACTGAAAAACTTAGAATATAAGAAACGCACAGTGTAGTACATAGTATATGAGTGAGTTGCACTGAAAAACTTAGAATATAAGAAACGCACAGTGTAGTACATAGTATATGAGTGAGTTGCACTGAAAAACTTAGAATATAAGAAACGCACAGTGTAGTACATAGTATATGAGTGAGTTGCACTGAAAAACTTAGAATATAAGAAACGCACAGTGTAGTACATAGTATATGAGTGAGTTGCACTGAAAAACTTAGAATATAAGAAACGCACAGTGTAGTACATAGTATATGAGTGAGTTGCACTGAAAAACTTAGAATATAAGAAACGCACAGTGTAGTACATAGTATATGAGTGAGTTGCACTGAAAAACTTAGAATATAAGAAACGCACAGTGTAGTACATAGTATATGAGTGAGTTGCACTGAAAAACTTAGAATATAAGAAACGCACAGTGTAGTACATAGTATATGAGTGAGTTGCACTGAAAAACTTAGAATATAAGAAACGCACAGTGTAGTACATAGTATATGAGTGAGTTGCACTGAAAAACTTAGAATATAAGAAACGCACAGTGTAGTACATAGTATATGAGTGAGTTGCACTGAAAAACTTAGAATATAAGAAACGCACAGTGTAGTACATAGTATATGAGTGAGTTGCACTGAAAAACTTAGAATATAAGAAACGCACAGTGTAGTACATAGTATATGAGTGAGTTGCACTGAAAAACTTAGAATATAAGAAACGCACAGTGTAGTACATAGTATATGAGTGAGTTGCACTGAAAAACTTAGAATATAAGAAACGCACAGTGTAGTACATAGTATATGAGTGAGTTGCACTGAAAAACTTAGAATATAAGAAACGCACAGTGTAGTACACTAGTATATGAGTGAGTTGCACTGAAAAACTTAGAATATAAGAAACGCACAGTGTAGTACATAGTATATGAGTGAGTTGCACTGAAAAACTTAGAATATAAGAAACGCACAGTGTAGTACATAGTATATGAGTGAGTTGCACTGAAAAACTTAGAATATAAGAAACGCACAGTGTAGTACATAGTATATGAGTGAGTTGCACTGAAAAACTTAGAATATAAGAAACGCACAGTGTAGTACATAGTATATGAGTGAGTTGCACTGAAAAACTTAGAATATAAGAAACGCACAGTGTAGTACATAGTATATGAGTGAGTTGCACTGAAAAACTTAGAATATAAGAAACGCACAGTGTAGTACATAGTATATGAGTGAGTTGCACTGAAAAACTTAGAATATAAGAAACGCACAGTGTAGTACATAGTATATGAGTGAGTTGCACTGAAAAACTTAGAATATAAGAAACGCACAGTGTAGTACATAGTATATGAGTGAGTTGCACTGAAAAACTTAGAATATAAGAAACGCACAGTGTAGTACATAGTATATGAGTGAGTTGCACTCAAAAACTTAGAATATAAGAAACGCACAGTGTAGTACATAGTATATGAGTGAGTTGCACTGCAAAAACTTAGAATATAAGAAACGCACAGTGTGAGTACATAGTATATGAGTGAGTTGCACTGAAAAACTTAGAATATAAGAAACGCACAGTGTAGTACATAGTATATGAGTGAGTTGCACTGAAAAACTTAGAATATAAGGAAACGCACAGTGTAGTACATAGTATATGAGTGAGTTGCACTGAAAAACTTAGAATATAAGAAACGCACAGTGTAGTACATAGTATATGAGTGAGTTGCACTGAAAAACTTAGAATATAAGAAACGCACAGTGTAGTACATAGTATATGAGTGAGTTGCACTGAAAAACTTAGAATATAAGAAACGCACAGTGTAGTACATAGTATATGAGTGAGTTGCACTGAAAAACTTAGAATATAAGAAACGCACAGTGTAGTACATAGTATATGAGTGAGTTGCACTGAAAAACTTAGAATATAAGAAACGCACAGTGTAGTACATAGTATATGAGTGAGTTCATTGAAAAACTTAGAATATAAGAAACGCACAGTGTAGTACATAGTATATGAGTGAGTTGCACTGAAAAACTTAGAATATAAGAAACGCACAGTGTTAGTACATAGTATATGAGTGAGTTGCACTGAAAAACTTAGAATATAAGAAACGCACAGTGTAGTACATAGTATATGAGTGAGTTGCACTGAAAAACTTAGAATATAAGAAACGCACAGTGTAGTACATAGTATATGAGTGAGTTGCACTGAAAAACTTAGAATATAAGAAACGCACAGTGTAGTACATAGTATATGAGTGAGTTGCACTCAAAAACTTAGAATATAAGAAACGCACAGTGTAGTACATAGTATATGAGTGAGTTGCACTGAAAAACTTAGAATATAAGAAACGCACAGTGTAGTACATAGTATATGAGTGAGTTGCACTCAAAAACTTAGAATATAAGAAACGCACAGTGTAGTACATAGTATATGAGTGAGTTGCACTGCAAAAACTTAGAATATAAGAAACGCACAGTGTAGTACATAGTATATGAGTGAGTTGCACTGAAAAACTTAGAATATAAGAAACGCACAGTGTAGTACATAGTATATGAGTGAGTTGCACTCAAAAACTTAGAATATAAGAAACGCACAGTGTAGTACATAGTATATGAGTGAGTTGCACTGAAAAACTTAGAATATAAGAAACGCACAGTGTAGTACATAGTATATGAGTGAGTTGCACTGAAAAACTTAGAATATAAGAAACGCACAGTGTAGTACATAGTATATGAGTGAGTTGCACTGAAAAACTTAGAATATAAGAAACGCACAGTGTAGTACATAGTATATGAGTGAGTTGCACTGAAAAACTTAGAATATAAGAACGCACAGTGTAGTACATAGTATATGAGTGAGTTGCACTGAAAAACTTAGAATATAAGAAACGCGACAGTGTAGTACATAGTATATGAGTGAGTTGCACTCAAAAACTTAGAATATAAGAAACGCACAGTGTAGTACATAGTATATGAGTGAGTTGCACTCAAAAACTTAGAATATAAGAAACGCACAGTGTAGTACATAGTATATGAGTGAGTTGCACTGAAAAACTTAGAATATAAGAAACGCACAGTGTAGTACATAGTATATGAGTGAGTTGCACTGAAAAACTTAGAATATAAGAAACGCACAGTGTAGTACATAGTATATGAGTGAGTTGCACTGAAAAACTTAGAATTTACTGAAAAACCCGCATTACACGAAATGCACAGTGTAGTACATAGTATATGAGTGAGTTGCACTGAAAAACTTAGAATATAAGAAACGCACAGTGTAGTACATAGTATATGAGTGAGTTGCACTGAAAAACTTAGAATATAAGAAACGCACAGTGTAGTACATAGTATATGAGTGAGTTGCACTCAAAAACTTAGAATATAAGAAACGCACAGTGTAGTACATAGTATATGAGTGAGTTGCACTGAAAAACTTAGAATATAAGAAACGCACAGTGTAGTACATAGTATATGAGTGAGTTGCACTCAAAAACTTAGAATATAAGAAACGCACAGTGTAGTACATAGTATATGAGTGAGTTGCACTGAAAAACTTAGAATATAAGAAACGCACAGTGTAGTACATAGTATATAGTGAGTTGCACTGAAAAACTAGAATATAAGAACGCACAGTGTAGTAGATGAGTGAGTTGCACTGAAAAACTTAGAATATAAGAAACGCACAGTGTAGTACATAGTATATGAGTGAGTTGCACTGAAAAACTTAGAATATAAGAAACGCACAGTGTAGTACATAGTATATGAGTGAGTTGCACTGAAAAACTTAGAATATAAGAAACGCACAGTGTAGTACATAGTATATGAGTGAGTTGCACTGAAAAACTTAGAATATAAGAACGCACAGTGTAGTACATAGTATATGAGTGAGTTGCACTGAAAAACTTAGAATATAAGAAACGCACAGTGTAGTACATAGTATATGAGTGAGTTGCACTGAAAAACTTAGAATATAAGAAACGCACAGTGTAGTACATAGTATATGAGTGAGTTGCACTGAAAAACTTAGAATATAAGAAACGCACAGTGTAGTACATAGTATATGAGTGAGTTGCACTGCAAAAACTTAGAATATAAGAAACGCACAGTGTAGTACATAGTATATGAGTGAGTTGCACTGAAAAACTTAGAATATAAGAAACGCACAGTGTAGTACATAGTATATGAGTGAGTTGCACTGAAAAACTTAGAATATAAGAAACGCACAGTGTAGTACATAGTATATGAGTGAGTTGCACTGAAAAACTTAGAATTTACTGAAAAACCGCATTACACGAAATGCACAGTGTAGTACATAGTATATGAGTGAGTTGCACTGAAAAACTTAGAATATAAGAAACGCACAGTGTAGTACATAGTATATGAGTGAGTTGCACTGAAAAACTTAGAATATAAGAAACGCACAGTGTAGTACATAGTATATGAGTGAGTTGCACTGAAAAACTTAGAATATAAGAAACGCACAGTGTAGTACATAGTATATGAGTGAGTTGCACTGAAAAACTTAGAATATAAGAAACGCACAGTGTAGTACATAGTATATGAGTGAGTTGCACTGAAAAACTTAGAATATAAGAAACGCACAGTGTAGTACATAGTATATGAGTGAGTTGCACTGAAAAACTTAGAATATAAGAAACGCACAGTGTAGTACATAGTATATGAGTGAGTTGCACTGAAAAACTTAGAATATAAGAAACGCACAGTGTAGTACATAGTATATGAGTGAGTTGCACTCAAAAACTTAGAATATAAGAAACGCACAGTTGTAGTACATAGTATATGAGTGAGTTGCACTGAAAAA
>NW_028228109.1:0-34266 GCF_978045245.1 Mus caroli | reverse complement strand
GAGTGAGTTGCACTGAAAAACTTAGAATTTATTGAAAAACCCGCATTAGACGAAATGCACAGTGTAGTACATAGTATATGAGTGAGTTGCACTGAAAAACTTAGAATTTACTGAAAAACCCGCATTAGACGAAATGCACAGTGTAGTACATAGTATATGAGTGAGTTGCACTGAAAAACTTAGAATTTACTGAAAAACCCGCATTAGACGAAATGCACAGTGTAGTACATAGTATATGAGTGAGTTGCACTGAAAAACTTAGAATTTACTGAAAAACCCGCATTAGACGAAATGCACAGTGTAGTACATTGTATATGAGTGAGTTGCACTGAAAAACTTAGAATTTACTGAAAAACCCGCATTAGACGAAATGCACAGTGTAGTACATAGTATATGAGTGAGTTGCACTGAAAAACTTAGAATTTACTGAAAAACCCGCATTAGACGAAATGCACAGTGTAGTACATTGTATATGAGTGAGTTGCACTGAAAAACTTAGAATTTACTGAAAAACCCGCATTAGACGAAATGCACAGTGTAGTACATAGTACATGAGTGAGTTGCACTGAAAAACTTAGAATTTACTGAAAAACCCGCATTAGACGAAATGCACAGTGTAGTACATTGTATATGAGTGAGTTGCACTGAAAAACTTAGAATTTACTGAAAAACCCGCATTAGACGAAAGGCACAGTGTAGTACATAGTATATGAGTGAGTTGCACTGAAAAACTTAGAATTTACTGAAATACCCGCATTAGACGAAATGCACAGTGTAGTACATAGTATATGAGTGAGTTGCACTGAAAAACTTAGAATTTACTGAAAAACCCGCATTAGACGAAATGCACAGTGTAGTACATAGTATATGAGTGAGTTGCACTGAAAAACTTAGAATTTACTGAAAAACCCGCATTAGACGAAATGCACAGTGTAGTACATTGTATATGAGTGAGTTGCACTGAAAAACTTAGAATTTACTGAAAAACCCGCATTAGACAAAATGCAGTGTAGTACATAGTATATGAGTGAGTTGCACTGAAAAACTTAGAATTTACTGAAAAACCCGCATTAGACGAAATGCACAGTGTAGTACATTGTATATGAGTGAGTTGCACTGAAAAACTTAGAATTTACTGAAAAACCCGCATTAGACGAAATGCACAGTGTAGTACATTGTATATGAGTGAATTGTACTGAAAAACTTAGAATTTACTGAAAAACCCGCATTAGACGAAATGCACAGTGTAGTACATAGTATATGAGTGAGTTGCACTGAAAAAATTAGAATTTAATGAAAAACCCGCATTAGACGAAATGCACAGTGTAGTACATAGTATATGAGTGAGTTGCACTGAAAAACTTAGAATTTATTGAAAAACCCGCATTAGACGAAATGCACAGTGTAGTACATAGTATATGAGTGAGTTGCACTGAAAAACTTAGAATTTACTGAAAAACCCGCATTAGACGAAATGCACAGTGTAGTACATAGTATATGAGTGAGTTGCACTGAAAAACTTAGAATTTACTGAAAAACCCGCATTAGACGAAATGCACAGTGTAGTACATTGTATATGAGTGAGTTGCACTGAAAAACTTAGAATTTACTGAAAAACCCGCATTAGACGAAATGCACAGTGTAGTAAATTGTATATGAGTGTGTTGCACTGAAAAACTTAGAATTTACTGAAAAACCCGCATTAGACGAAATGCACAGTGTAGTACATTGTATATGAGTGAGTTGCACTGAAAAACTTAGAATTTACTGAAAAACCCGCATTAGACGAAATGCACAGTGTAGTACATAGTACATGAGTGAGTTGCACTGAAAAACTTAGAATTTACTGAAAAACCCGCATTAGACGAAATGCACAGTGTAGTACATTGTATATGAGTGAGTTGCACTGAAAAACTTAGAATTTACTGAAAAACCCGCATTAGACGAAAGGCACAGTGTAGTACATTGTATATGAGTGAGTTGCACTGAAAAACTTAGAATTTACTGAAAAACCCGCATTAGACGAAATGCACAGTGTAGTACATAGTATATGAGTGAGTTGCACTGAAAAACTTAGAATTTACTGAAAAACCCGCATTAGACGAAATGCACAGTGTAGTACATTGTATATGAGTGAGTTGCACTGAAAAACTTAGAATTTACTGAAAAACCCGCATTAGACGAAATGCACAGTGTAGTACATTGTATATGAGTGTGTTGCACTGAAAAACTTAGAATTTACTGAAAAACCCGCATTAGACGAAATGCACAGTGTAGTACATTGTATATGAGTGAGTTGCACTGAAAAACTTAGAATTTACTGAAAAACCCGCATTAGACGAAATGCACAGTGTAGTACATAGTACATGAGTGAGTTGCACTGAAAAACTTAGAATTTACTGAAAAACCCGCATTAGACGAAATGCACAGTGTAGTACATTGTATATGAGTGAGTTGCACTGAAAAACTTAGAATTTACTGAAAAACCCGCATTAGACGAAAGGCACAGTGTAGTACATAGTATATGAGTGAGTTGCACTGAAAAACTTAGAATTTACTGAAATACCCGCATTAGACGAAATGCACAGTGTAGTACATAGTATATGAGTGAGTTGCACTGAAAAACTTAGAATTTACTGAAAAACCCGCATTAGACGAAATGCACAGTGTAGTATATAGTATATGAGTGAGTTGCACTGAAAAACTTAGAATTTACTGAAAAACCCGCATTAGACGAAATGCACAGTGTAGTACATTGTATATGAGTGAGTTGCACTGAAAAACTTAGAATTTACTGAAAAACCCGCATTAGACAAAATGCAGTGTAGTACATAGTATATGAGTGAGTTGCACTGAAAAACTTAGAATTTACTGAAAAAACCCGCATTAGACGAAATGCACAGTGTAGTACATTGTATATGAGTGAGTTGCACTGAAAAACTTAGAATTTACTGAAAAACCCGCATTAGACGAAATGCACAGTGTAGTACATTGTATATGAGTGAATTGTACTGAAAAACTTAGAATTTACTGAAAAACCCGCATTAGACGAAATGCACAGTGTAGTACATAGTATATGAGTGAGTTGCACTGAAAAAATTAGAATTTAATGAAAAACCCGCATTAGACGAAATGCACAGTGTAGTACATAGTATATGAGTGAGTTGCACTGAAAAACTTAGAATTTATTGAAAAACCCGCATTAGACGAAATGCACAGTGTAGTACATAGTATATGAGTGAGTTGCACTGAAAAACTTAGAATTTACTGAAAAACCCGCATTAGACGAAATGCACAGTGTAGTACATAGTATATGAGTGAGTTGCACTGAAAAACTTAGAATTTACTGAAAAACCCGCATTAGACGAAATGCACAGTGTAGTACATTGTATATGAGTGAGTTGCACTGAAAAACTTAGAATTTACTGAAAAACCCGCATTAGACGAAATGCACAGTGTAGTAAATTGTATATGAGTGTGTTGCACTGAAAAACTTAGAATTTACTGAAAAACCCGCATTAGACGAAATGCACAGTGTAGTACATTGTATATGAGTGAGTTGCACTGAAAAACTTAGAATTTACTGAAAAACCCGCATTAGACGAAATGCACAGTGTAGTACATAGTACATGAGTGAGTTGCACTGAAAAACTTAGAATTTACTGAAAAACCCGCATTAGACGAAATGCACAGTGTAGTACATTGTATATGAGTGAGTTGCACTGAAAAACTTAGAATTTACTGAAAAACCCGCATTAGACGAAAGGCACAGTGTAGTACATTGTATATGAGTGAGTTGCACTGAAAAACTTAGAATTTACTGAAAAACCCGCATTAGACGAAATGCACAGTGTAGTACATAGTATATGAGTGAGTTGCACTGAAAAACTTAGAATTTACTGAAAAACCCGCATTAGACGAAATGCACAGTGTAGTACATAGTATATGAGTGAGTTGCACTGAAAAACTTAGAATTTACTGAAAAACCCGCATTAGACGAAATGCACAGTGTAGTACATTGTATATGAGTGAGTTGCACTGAAAAACTTAGAATTTACTGAAAAACCCACATTAGACAAAATGCAGTGTAGTACATAGTATATGAGTGAGTTGCACTGAAAAACTTAGAATTTACTGAAAAACCCGCATTAGACGAAATGCACAGTGTAGTACATTGTATATGAGTGAGTTGCACTGAAAAACTTAGAATTTACTGAAAAACCCGCATTAGACGAAATGCACAGTGTAGTACATTGTATATGAGTGAGTTGCACTGAAAAACTTAGAATTTACTGAAAAACCCGCATTAGACGAAATGCACAGTGTAGTACATAGTATATGAGTGAGTTGCACTGAAAAAATTAGAATTTACTGAAAAACCCGCATCAGACGAAATGCACAGTGTAGTACATTGTATATGAGTGAGTTGCACTGAAAAACTTAGAATTTACTGAAAAACCCGCATTAGACGAAATGCACAGTGTAGTACATAGTATATGAGTGAGTTGCACTGAAAAACTTAGAATTTACTGAAAAACCTGCATTAGACGAAATGCACAGTGTAGTACATAGTATATGAGTGAGTTGCACTGAAAAACTTAGAATTTAATGAAAAACCCGCATTAGACGAAATGCACAGTATAGTACATTGTATATGAGTGAGTTGCACTGAAAAACTTAGAATTTACTGAAAAACCCGCATTAGACGAAATGCACAGTGTAGTACATTGTATATGAGTGAGTTGCACTGAAAAACTTAGAATTTACTGAAAAACCCGCATTAGACAAAATGCACAGTGTAGTACATTGTATATGAGTGAGTTGCACTGAAAAACTTAGAATTTACTGAAAAACCCGCATTAGACGAAATGCACAGTGTAGTACATTGTATATGAGTGAGTTGCACTGAAAAACTTAGAATTTACTGAAAAACCCGCATTAGACGAAATGCACAGTGTAGTACATAGTACATGAGTGAGTTGCACTGAAAAACTTAGAATTTACTGAAAAACCCCCATTAGACGAAATGCACAGTGTAGTACATTGTATATGAGTGAGTTGCACTGAAAAACTTAGAATTTAATGAAAAACCCGCATTAGACGAAATGCACAGTGTAGTACATAGTATATGAGTGAGTTGCACTGAAAAACTTAGAATTTATTGAAAAACCCGCATTAGACGAAATGCACAGTGTAGTACATAGTATATGAGTGAGTTGCACTGAAAAACTTAGAATTTACTGAAAAACCCGCATTAGACGAAATGCACAGTGTAGTACATAGTATATGAGTGAGTTGCACTGAAAAAATTAGAATTTAATGAAAAACCCGCATTAGACGAAATGCACAGTGTAGTACATTGTATATGAGTGAGTTGCACTGAAAAACTTAGAATTTACTGAAAAACCCGCATTAGACGAAATGCACAGTGTAGTACATAGTATATGAGTGAGTTGCACTGAAAAAATTAGAATTTAATGAAAAACCCGCATTAGACGAAATGCACAGTGTAGTACATAGTATATGAGTGAGTTGCACTGAAAAACTTAGAATTTATTGAAAAACCCGCATTAGACGAAATGCACAGTGTAGTACATATTATATGAGTGAGTTGCACTGAAAAACTTAGAATTTACTGAAAAACCCGCATTAGACGAAATGCACAGTGTAGTACATAGTATATGAGTGAGTTGCACTGAAAAACTTAGAATTTACTGAAAAACCCGCATTAGACGAAATGCACAGTGTAGTACATTGTATATGAGTGAGTTGCACTGAAAAACTTAGAATTTACTGAAAAACCCGCATTAGACGAAATGCACAGTGTAGTAAATTGTATATGAGTGTGTTGCACTGAAAAACTTAGAATTTACTGAAAAACCCGCATTAGACGAAATGCACAGTGTAGTACATTGTATATGAGTGAGTTGCACTGAAAAACTTAGAATTTACTGAAAAACCCGCATTAGACGAAATGCACAGTGTAGTACATAGTACATGAGTGAGTTGCACTGAAAAACTTAGAATTTACTGAAAAACCCGCATTAGACGAAATGCACAGTGTAGTACATTGTATATGAGTGAGTTGCACTGAAAAACTTAGAATTTACTGAAAAACCCGCATTAGACGAAAGGCACAGTGTAGTACATAGTATATGAGTGAGTTGCACTGAAAAACTTAGAATTTACTGAAAAACCCGCATTAGACGAAATGCACAGTGTAGTACATAGTATATGAGTGAGTTGCACTGAAAAACTTAGAATTTACTGAAAAACCCGCATTAGACGAAATGCACAGTGTAGTACATAGTATATGAGTGAGTTGCACTGAAAAACTTAGAATTTACTGAAAAACCCGCATTAGACGAAATGCACAGTGTAGTACATTGTATATGAGTGAGTTGCACTGAAAAACTTAGAATTTACTGAAAAACCCGCATTAGACAAAATGCAGTGTAGTACATAGTATATGAGTGAGTTGCACTGAAAAACTTAGAATTTACTGAAAAACCCGCATTAGACGAAATGCACAGTGTAGTACATTGTATATGAGTGAGTTGCACTGAAAAACTTAGAATTTACTGAAAAACCCGCATTAGACGAAATGCACAGTGTAGTACATTGTATATGAGTGAGTTGCACTGAAAAACTTAGAATTTACTGAAAAACCCGCATTAGACGAAATGCACAGTGTAGTACATAGTATATGAGTGAGTTGCACTGAAAAAATTAGAATTTACTGAAAAACCCGCATCAGACGAAATGCACAGTGTAGTACATTGTATATGAGTGAGTTGCACTGAAAAACTTAGAATTTACTGAAAAACCCGCATTAGACGAAATGCACAGTGTAGTACATAGTATATGAGTGAGTTGCACTGAAAAACTTAGAATTTACTGAAAAACCTGCATTAGACGAAATGCACAGTGTAGTACATAGTATATGAGTGAGTTGCACTGAAAAACTTAGAATTTAATGAAAAACCCGCATTAGACGAAATGCACAGTATAGTACATTGTATATGAGTGAGTTGCACTGAAAAACTTAGAATTTACTGAAAAACCCGCATTAGACGAAATGCACAGTGTAGTACATTGTATATGAGTGAGTTGCACTGAAAAACTTAGAATTTACTGAAAAACCCGCATTAGACAAAATGCACAGTGTAGTACATTGTATATGAGTGAGTTGCACTGAAAAACTTAGAATTTACTGAAAAACCCGCATTAGACGAAATGCACAGTGTAGTACATTGTATATGAGTGAGTTGCACTGAAAAACTTAGAATTTACTGAAAAACCCGCATTAGACGAAATGCACAGTGTAGTACATAGTACATGAGTGAGTTGCACTGAAAAACTTAGAATTTACTGAAAAACCCCCATTAGACGAAATGCACAGTGTAGTACATTGTATATGAGTGAGTTGCACTGAAAAACTTAGAATTTAATGAAAAACCCGCATTAGACGAAATGCACAGTGTAGTACATAGTATATGAGTGAGTTGCACTGAAAAACTTAGAATTTATTGAAAAACCCGCATTAGACGAAATGCACAGTGTAGTACATAGTATATGAGTGAGTTGCACTGAAAAACTTAGAATTTACTGAAAAACCCGCATTAGACGAAATGCACAGTGTAGTACATAGTATATGAGTGAGTTGCACTGAAAAACTTAGAATTTACTGAAAAACCCGCATTAGACGAAATGCACAGTGTAGTACATTGTATATGAGTGAGTTGCACTGAAAAACTTAGAATTTACTGAAAAACCCGCATTAGACGAAATGCACAGTGTAGTAAATTGTATATGAGTGTGTTGCACTGAAAAACTTAGAATTTACTGAAAAACCCGCATTAGACGAAATGCACAGTGTAGTACATTGTATATGAGTGAGTTGCACTGAAAAACTTAGAATTTACTGAAAAACCCGCATTAGACGAAATGCACAGTGTAGTACATATTACATGAGTGAGTTGCACTGAAAAACTTAGAATTTACTGAAAAACCCCCATTAGACGAAATGCACAGTGTAGTACATTGTATATGAGTGAGTTGCACTGAAAAACTTAGAATTTAATGAAAAACCCGCATTAGACGAAATGCACAGTGTAGTACATAGTATATGAGTGAGTTGCACTGAAAAACTTAGAATTTATTGAAAAACCCGCATTAGACGAAATGCACAGTGTAGTACATAGTATATGAGTGAGTTGCACTGAAAAACTTAGAATTTACTGAAAAACCCGCATTAGACGAAATGCACAGTGTAGTACATAGTATATGAGTGAGTTGCACTGAAAAACTTAGAATTTACTGAAAAACCCGCATTAGACGAAATGCACAGTGTAGTACATAGTATATGAGTGAGTTGCACTGAAAAACTTAGAATTTACTGAAAAACCCGCATTAGACGAAATGCACAGTGTAGTACATTGTATATGAGTGAGTTGCACTGAAAAACTTAGAATTTACTGAAAAACCCGCATTAGACGAAATGCACAGTGTAGTAAATTGTATATGAGTGTGTTGCACTGAAAAACTTAGAATTTACTGAAAAACCCGCATTAGACGAAATGCACAGTGTAGTACATTGTATATGAGTGAGTTGCACTGAAAAACTTAGAATTTACTGAAAAACCCGCATTAGACGAAATGCACAGTGTAGTACATAGTACATGAGTGAGTTGCACTGAAAAACTTAGAATTTACTGAAAAACCCGCATTAGACGAAATGCACAGTGTAGTACATTGTATATGAGTGAGTTGCACTGAAAAACTTAGAATTTACTGAAAAACCCGCATTAGACGAAAGGCACAGTGTAGTACATAGTATATGAGTGAGTTGCACTGAAAAACTTAGAATTTACTGAAATACCCGCATTAGACGAAATGCACAGTGTAGTACATAGTATATGAGTGAGTTGCACTGAAAAACTTAGAATTTACTGAAAAACCCGCATTAGACGAAATGCACAGTGTAGTACATAGTATATGAGTGAGTTGCACTGAAAAACTTAGAATTTACTGAAAAACCCGCATTAGACGAAATGCACAGTGTAGTACATTGTATATGAGTGAGTTGCACTGAAAAACTTAGAATTTACTGAAAAACCCGCATTAGACAAAATGCAGTGTAGTACATAGTATATGAGTGAGTTGCACTGAAAAACTTAGAATTTACTGAAAAACCCGCATTAGACGAAATGCACAGTGTAGTACATTGTATATGAGTGAGTTGCACTGAAAAACTTAGAATTTACTGAAAAACCCGCATTAGACGAAATGCACAGTGTAGTACATTGTATATGAGTGAATTGCACTGAAAAACTTAGAATTTACTGAAAAACCCGCATTAGACGAAATGCACAGTGTAGTACATAGTATATGAGTGAGTTGCACTGAAAAAATTAGAATTTACTGAAAAACCCGCATCAGACGAAATGCACAGTGTAGTACATTGTATATGAGTGAGTTGCACTGAAAAACTTAGAATTTACTGAAAAACCCGCATTAGACGAAATGCACAGTGTAGTACATAGTATATGAGTGAGTTGCACTGAAAAACTTAGAATTTACTGAAAAACCCGCATTAGACGAAATGCACAGTGTAGTACGTAGTATATGAGTGAGTTGCACTGAAAAACTTAGAATTTACTGAAAAACCCGCATTAGACGAAATGCACAGTGTAGTACATTGTATATGAGTGAGTTGCACTGAAAAACTTAGAATTTACTGAAAAACCCGCATTAGACGAAATGCACAGTGTAGTACATTGTATATGAGTGAGTTGCACTGAAAAACTTAGAATTTACTGAAAAACCCGCATTAGACAAAATGCACAGTGTAGTACATTGTATATGAGTGAGTTGCACTGAAAAACTTAGAATTTACTGAAAAACCCGCATTAGACGAAATGCACAGTGTAGTACATTGTATATGAGTGAGTTGCACTGAAAAACTTAGAATTTACTGAAAAACCCGCATTAGACGAAATGCACAGTGTAGTACATAGTACATGAGTGAGTTGCACTGAAAAACTTAGAATTTAATGAAAAACCCGCATTAGACGAAATGCACAGTGTAGTACATTGTATATGAGTGAGTTGCACTGAAAAACTTAGAATTTAATGAAAAACCCGCATTAGACGAAATGCACAGTGAAGTACATAGTATATGAGTGAGTTGCACTGAAAAAATAGGAATTTACTGAAAAACCCGCATTAGACGAAATGCACAGTGTAGTACATAGTATATGAGTGAGTTGCACTGAAAATCTTAGAATTTACTGAAAAACCCCGCATTAGACGAAATGCACAGTGTAGTACATAGTATATGAGTGAGTTGCACTGAAAAACTTAGAATTTACTGAAAAACCCGCATTAGACGAAATGCACAGTGTAGTACATTGTATATGAGTGAGTTGCACTGAAAAACTTAGAATTTACTGAAAAACCCGCATTAGACGAAATGCACAGTGTAGTAAATTGTATATGAGTGTGTTGCACTGAAAAACTTAGAATTTACTGAAAAACCCGCATTAGACGAAATGCACAGTGTAGTACATTGTATATGAGTGAGTTGCACTGAAAAACTTAGAATTTACTGAAAAACCCGCATTAGACGAAATGCACAGTGTAGTACATATTATATGAGTGAGTTGCACTGAAAAACTTAGAATTTACTGAAAAACCCGCATTAGACGAAATGCACAGTGTAGTACATTGTATATGAGTGAGTTGCACTGAAAAACTTAGAATTTACTGAAAAACCCGTATTAGACGAAATGCACAGTGTAGTACATTGTATATGAGTGAGTTGCACTGAAAAACTTAGAATTTACTGAAAAACCCGCATTAGACGAAATGCACAGTGTAGTACATTGTATATGAGTGAGTTGCACTGAAAAACTTAGAATTTACTGAAAAACCCGCATTAGACGAAATGCACAGTGTAGTACATAGTATATGAATGAGTTGCACTGAAAAACTTAGAATTTACTGAAAAACCCGCATTGGACGAAATGCACAGTGTAGTACATTGTATATGAGTGAGTTGCACTGAAAAACTTAGAATTTACTGAAAAACCCGCATTAGATGAAATGCACAGTGTAGTACATTGTATATGAGTGAGTTGCACTGAAAAACTTAGAATTTACTGAAAAACCCGCATTAAACGAAATGCACAGTGTAGTACATTGTACATGAGTGAGTTGCACTGAAAAACTTAGAATTTACTGAAAAACCCTCATTAGAAGAAATGCACAGTGTAATACATTGTACATGAGTGAGTTGCACTGAAAAACTTAGAATTTACTGAAAAACCCGCATTAGACGAAATGCACAGTGTAGTATATAGTATATGAGTGAGTTTCACTGAAAAACTTAAAATTTACTGAAAAACCCGCATTAGACGAAATGCACAGTGTAGTACATAGTATATGAGTGAGTTGCACTGAAAAACTTAGAATTTACTGAAAAACCCGCATTAGACGAAATGCACAGTGTAGTACATAGTATATGAGTGAGTTGCAACGAAAAACTTAGAATTTACTGAAAAACCCGCATTAGACGAAATGCACAGTGTAGTACATTGTATATGAGTGAGTTGCACTGAAAAACTTAGAATTTACTGAAAAAGCCGAATTAGACGAAATGCACAGTGTAGTACATAGTATATGAGTGAGTTGCACTGAAAAACTTAGAATTTACTGAAAAACCCGCATTAGACGAAATGCACAGTGTAGTACATAGTACATGAGTGAGTTGCACTGAAAAACTTAGAATTTACTGAAAAACCCGCATTAGACGAAATGCACAGTGTAGTACATTGTATATGAGTGAGTTGCACTGAAAAACTTAGAATTTACTGAAAAACCCGCATTAGACGAAATGCACAGTGTAGTACATTGTATATGAGTGAGTTGCACTGAAAAACTTAGAATTTACTGAAAAACCCGCATTAGACGAAATGCACAGTGTAGTAAATTGTATATGAGTGTGTTGCACTGAAAAACTTAGAATTTACTGAAAAACCCGCATTAGACGAAATGCACAGTGTAGTACATTGTATATGAGTGAGTTACACTGAAAAACTTAGAATTTACTGAAAAACCCGCATTAGACGAAATGCACAGTGTAGTACATAGTATATGAGTGAGTTGCACTGAAAAACTTAGAATTTACTGAAAAACCCGCATTAGACGAAATGCACAGTGTAGTACATTGTATATGAGTGAGTTGCACTAAAAAACTTAGAATTTACTGAAAAACCCGTATTAGACGAAATGCACAGTGTAGTACATTGTATATGAGTGAGTTGCACTGAAAAACTTAGAATTTACTGAAAAACCCGCATTAGACGAAATGCACAGTGTAGTACATTGTATATGAGTGAGTTGCACTGAAAAACTTAGAATTTACTGAAAAACCCGCATTAGACGAAATGCACAGTGTAGTACATAGTATATGAGTGAGTTGCACTGAAAAACTTAGAATTTACTGAAAAACCCGCATTAGACGAAATGCACAGTGTAGTACATAGTATATGAGTGAGTTGCACTGAAAAACTTAGAATTTACTGAAAAACCCGCATTAGACGAAATGCACAGTGTAGTACATTGTATATGAGTGAGTTGCACTGAAAAACTTAGAATTTACTGAAAAACCCGCATTAGATGAAATGCACAGTGTAGTACATTGTATATGAGTGAGTTGCACTGAAAAACTTAGAATTTACTGAAAAACCCGCATTTGGCGAAATGCACAGTGTAGTACATAGTATATGAGTGAGTTGCACTGAAAAACTTAGAATTTACTGAAAAACCCGCATTAGACGAAATGCACAGTGTAGTACATAGTATATGAGTGAGTTGCACTGAAACACTTAGAATTTACTGAAAAACCCGCATTAGACGAAATGCACAGTGTAGTACATTGTATATGAGTGAGTTGCACTGAAAAACTTAGAATTTACTGAAAAACCCGCATTAGATGAAATGCACAGTGTAGTACATTGTATATGAGTGAGTTGCACTGAAAAACTTAGAATTTACTGAAAAACCCGCATTTGGCGAAATGCACAGTGTAGTACATAGTATATGAGTGAGTTGCACTGAAAAACTTAGAATTTACTGAAAAACCCGCATTAGACGAAATGCACAGTGTAGTACATTGTATATGAGTTGCACTGAAAAACTTAGAATTTACTGAAAAACCCGCATTAGACGAAATGCACAGTGTAGTACATTGTATATGAGTGAGTTGCACTAAAAAACTTAGAATTTACTGAAAAAGCCGAATTAGACGAAATGCACAGTGTAGTACATTGTATATGAGTGAGTTGCACTGAAAAACTTAGAATTTACTGAAAAACCCGCATTAGACGAAATGCACAGTATAGTACATTGTACATGAGTGAGTTGCACTGAAAAACTTAAAATTTACTGAAAAACCCGCATTAGACGAAATGCACAGTGTAGTACATTGTATATGAGTGAGTTGCACTGAAAAACTTAGAATTTACTGAAAAACCCGCATTAGACGAAATGCACAGTGTAGTATATAGTATATGAGTGAGTTTCACTGAAAAACTTAAAATTTACTGAAAAACCCGCATTAGACGAAATGCACAGTGTAGTACATAGTATATGAGTGAGTTGCACTGAAAAACTTAGAATTTACTGAAAAACCCGCATTAGACGAAATGCACAGTGTAGTACATAGTATATGAGTGAGTTGCACTGAAAAACTTAGAATTTACTGAAAAACCCGCATTAGACGAAATGCACAGTGTAGTACATTGTATATGAGTGAGTTGCACTGAAAAACTTAGAATTTACTGAAAAACCCGCATTAGACGAAATGCACAGTGTAGTATATAGTATATGAGTGAGTATCACTGAAAAACTTAAAATTTACTGAAAAACCCGCATTAGACGAAATGCACAGTGTAGTACATAGTATATGAGTGAGTTGCACTGAAAAACTTAGAATTTACTGAAAAACCCGCATTAAACGAAATGCACAGTGTAGTACATAGTATATGAGTGAGTTGCACTGAAAAACTTAGAATTTACTGAAAAACCCGCATTAGACGAAATGCACAGTGTAGTAAATTGTATATGAGTGTGTTGCACTGAAAAACTTAGAATTTACTGAAAAACCCGCATTAGACGAAATGCACAGTGTAGTACATTGTATATGAGTGAGTTGCACTGAAAAACTTAGAATTTACTGAAAAACCCGCATTAGACAAAATGCACAGTGTAGTACATAGTATATGAGTGAGTTGCACTGAAAAACTTAGAATTTACTGAAAAACCCGCATTAGACGAAATGCACAGTGTAGTACATTGTATATGAGTGAGTTGCACTGAAAAACTTAGAATTTACTGAAAAACCCGCATTAGACGAAGTGCACAGTGTAGTACATAGTATATGAGTGAGTTGCACTGAAAAACTTAGAATTTACTGAAAAACCCGCATTAGACGAAATGCACAGTGTAGTACATTGTATATGAGTGAGTTGCACTGAAAAACTTAGAATTTACTGAAAAACCCGCATTAGACGAAATGCACAGTGTAGTACATTGTATATGAGTGAGTTGCACTGAAAAACTAGAATTTACTGAAAAACCCGCATTAGACGAAATGTACAGTGTACTACATAGTATATGAGTGAGTTGCACTGAAAAACTTAGAATTTACTGAAAAACCCGCATTAGACGAAATGCACAGTGTAGTACATTTTATATGAGTGAGTTGCACTGAAAAACTTAGAATTTACTGAAAAACCCGCATTAGACGAAATGCACAGTGTAGTACTTAGTATATGAGTGAGTTGCACTGAAAAACTTAGAATTTACTGAAAAACCCGCATTAGACGAAATGCACAGTGTAGTACATTGTATATGAGTGAGTTGCACTGAAAAACTTAGAATTTACTGAAAAACCCGCATTAGACGAAATGCACAGTGTAGTACATAGTATATGAGTGAGTTGCACTGAAAAACTTAGAATTTACTGAAAAACCCGCATTAGACGAAATGCACAGTGTAGTACATTGTATATGAGTGAGTTGCACTGAAAAACGTAGAATTAACTGAAAAACCCGCATTAGACGAAATGCACAGTGTAGTACATTGTATATGAGTGAGTTGCACTGAAAAACTTAGAATTTACTGAAAAACCCGCATTAGACGAAATGCACAGTGTAGTACATAGTATATGAGTGAGTTGCACTGAAAAACTTAGAATTTACTGAAAAACCCGCATTAGACAAAATGCAGTGTAGTACATAGTATATGAGTGAGTTGCACTGAAAAACTTAGAATTTACTGAAAAACCCGCATTAGACGAAATGCACAGTGTAGTACATTGTATATGAGTGAGTTGCACTGAAAAACTTAGAATTTACTGAAAAACCCGCATTAGACGAAATGCACAGTGTAGTACATTGTATATGAGTGAGTTGCACTGAAAAACTTAGAATTTACTGAAAAACCCGCATTAGACGAAATGCACAGTGTAGTACATAGTATATGAGTGAGTTGCACTGAAAAACTTAGAATTTACTGAAAAACCCGCATCAGACGAAATGCACAGTGTAGTACATTGTATATGACTGAGTTGCACTGAAAACTTAGAATTTACTGAAAAACCTGCATTAGACGAAATGCACAGTGTAGTACATAGTATATGAGTGAGTTGCACTGAAAAACTTAGAATTTACTGAAAAACCCGCATTAGACGAAATGCACAGTGTAGTACATAGTATATGAGTGAGTTGCACTGAAAAACTTAGAATTTACTGAAAAACCCGCATTAGACGAAATGCACAGTGTAGTACATTGTATATGAGTGAGTTGCACTGAAAAACTTAGAATTTACTGAAAAACCCGCATTAGACGAAATGCACAGTGTAGTATATTGTATATGAGTGAGTTGCACTGAAAAACTTAGAATTTACTGAAAAACCCGCATTAGACAAAATGCAGTGTAGTACATAGTATATGAGTGAGTTGCACTGAAAAACTTAGAATTTACTGAAAAACCCGCATTAGACGAAATGCACAGTGTAGTACATTGTATATGAGTGAGTTGCACTGAAAAACTTAGAATTTACTGAAAAACCCGCATTAGACGAAATGCACAGTGTAGTACATTGTATATGAGTGAGTTGCACTGAAAAACTTAGAATTTACTGAAAAACCCGCATTAGACGAAATGCACAGTGTAGTACATAGTATATGAGTGAGTTGCACTGAAAAACTTAGAATTTACTGAAAAACCCGCATCAGACGAAATGCACAGTGTAGTACATAGTATATGAGTGAGTTGCACTGAAAAACTTAGAATTTACTGAAAAACCCGCATTAGACGAAATGCACAGTGTAGTACATTGTATATGAGTGAGTTGCACTGAAAAACTTAGAATTTACTGAAAAACCCGCATTAGACGAAATGCACAGTGTAGTACATTGTATATGAGTGAGTTGCACTGAAAAACTTAGAATTTACTGAAAAACCCGCATTAGACGAAATGCACAGTGTAGTACATAGTATATGAGTGAGTTGCACTGAAAAACTTAGAATTTACTGAAAAACCCGCATCAGACGAAATGCACAGTGTAGTACATAGTATATGAGTGAGTTGCACTGAAAAACTTAGAATTTACTGAAAAACCCGCATCAGACGAAATGCACAGTGTAGTACATTGTATATGAGTGAGTTGCACTGAAAAACTTAGAATTAACTGAAAAACCCGCATTAGACGAAATGCACAGTGTAGTACATATTATATGAGTGAGTTGCACTGAAAAACTTAGAATTTACTGAAAAACCCACATTAGACGAAATGCACAGTGTAGTACATATTATATGAGTGAGTTGCACTGAAAAACTTAGAATTTACTGAAAAACCCGCATTAGACGAAATGCACAGTGTAGTACATAGTATATGAGTGAGTTGCACTGAAAAACTTAGAATTTACTGAAAAACCCGCATTAGACGAAATGCACAGTGTAGTACATAGTATATGAGTGAGTTGCACTGAAAAACTTAGAATTTACTGAAAAACCCGCATTAGACGAAATGCACAGTGTAGTACATTGTATATGAGTGAGTTGCACTGAAAAACTTAGAATTTACTGAAAAACCCGCATTAGACGAAATGCACAGTGTAGTACATTGTATATGAGTGAGTTGCACTGAAAAACTTAGAATTTACTGAAAAACCCGCATTAGACGAAATGCACAGTGTAGTACATAGTATATGAGTGAGTTGCACTGAAAAACTTAGAATTTACTGAAAAACCCGCATCAGACGAAATGCACAGTGTAGTACATTGTATATGACTGAGTTGCACTGAAAAACTTAGAATTTACTGAAAAACCCGCATTAGACGAAATGCACAGTGTAGTACATATTATATGAGTGAGTTGCACTGAAAAACTTAGAATTTACTGAAAAACCCGCATTAGACGAAATGCACAGTGTAGTACATAGTATATGAGTGAGTTGCACTGAAAAACTTAGAATTTACTGAAAAACCCGCATTAGACGAAATGCACAGTGTAGTACATTGTATATGAGTGAGTTGCACTGAAAAACTTAGAATTTACTGAAAAACCCGCATTAGACGAAATGCACAGTGTAGTATATTGTATATGAGTGAGTTGCACTGAAAAACTTAGAATTTACTGAAAAACCCGCATTAGACAAAATGCAGTGTAGTACATAGTATATGAGTGAGTTGCACTGAAAAACTTAGAATTTACTGAAAAACCCGCATTAAACGAAATGCACAGTGTAGTACATTGTATATGAGTGAGTTGCACTGAAAAACTTAGAATTTACTGAAAAACCCGCATTAGACGAAATGCACAGTGTAGTACATTGTATATGAGTGAGTTGCACTGAAAAACTTAGAATTAACTGAAAAACCCGCATTAGACGAAATGCACAGTGTAGTACATAGTATATGAGTGAGTTGCACTGAAAAACTTAGAATTTACTGAAAAACCCGCATTAGACGAAATGCACAGTGTAGTACATAGTATATGAGTGAGTTGCACTGAAAAACTTAGAATTTACTGAAAAACCCGCATTAGACGAAATGCACAGTGTAGTACATAGTATATGAGTGAGTTGCACTGAAAAACTTAGAATTTACTGAAAAACCCGCATTAGACGAAATGCACAGTGTAGTACATTGTATATGAGTGAGTTGCACTGAAAAACTTAGAATTTACTGAAAAACCCGCATTAGACAAAATGCAGTGTAGTACATAGTATATGAGTGAGTTGCACTGAAAAACTTAGAATTTATTGAAAAACCCGCATTAGACGAAATGCACAGTGTAGTACATAGTATATGA
This sequence comes from Mus caroli, assembly GCF_978045245.1. Taxonomy (NCBI): domain Eukaryota; kingdom Metazoa; phylum Chordata; class Mammalia; order Rodentia; family Muridae; genus Mus; species Mus caroli. The sequence goes on along the minus strand of NW_028228109.1, from coordinate 15,879 downwards.
GTGAGTTGCACTGAAAAACTTAGAATTTACTGAAAAACCCGCATTAGACGAAATGCACAGTGTAGTACATTGTATATGAGTGAGTTGCACTGAGAAACTTAGAATTTACTGAGAAACCCGTATTAGACGAAATGCACAGTGTAGTACATTGTATATGAGTGATTTGCACTGAAAAATTTAGAATTTACTGAAAAACCCGCATTAGACGAAATGCACAGTGTAGTACATTGTATATGAGTGAGTTGCACTGAAAAACTTAGAATTTACTGAAAAACCCGCATTAGACGAAATGCACAGTGTAGTACATATTATATGAGTGAGTTGCACTGAAAAACTTAGAATTTACTGAAAAACCCGCATTAGACGAAATGCACAGTGTAGTACATAGTATATGAGTGAGTTGCACTGAAAAACTTAGAATTTACTGAAAAACCCGCATTAGACGAAATGCACAGTGTAGTACATAGTATATGAGTGAGTTGCACTGAAAAACTTAGAATTTACTGAAAAACCTGCATTAGACGAAATGCACAGTGTAGTACATTGTATATGAGTGAGTTGCACTGAAAAACTTAGAATTTACTGAAAAACCCGCATTAGACAAAATGCAGTGTAGTACATAGTATATGAGTGAGTTGCACTGAAAAACTTAGAATTTACTGAAAAACCCGCATTAGACGAAATGCACAGTGTAGTACATTGTATATGAGTGAGTTGCACTGAAAAACTTAGAATTTACTGAAAAACCCGCATTAGACGAAATGCACAGTGTAGTACATAGTATATGAGTGAGTTGCACTGAAAAACTTAGAATTTACTGAAAAACCCGCATTAGACGAAATGCACAGTGTAGTACATAGTATATGAGTGAGTTGCACTGAAAAACTTAGAATTTACTGAAAAACCCGCATTAGACGAAATGCACAGTGTAGTACATTGTATATGAGTGAGTTGCACTGAAAAACTTAGAATTTACTGAAAAACCCGCATTAGACGAAATGCACAGTGTAGTACATAGTATATGAGTGAGTTGCACTGAAAAACTTAGAATTTACTGAAAAACCCGCATTAGACGAAATGCACAGTGTAGTACATTGTATATGAGTGAGTTGCACTGAAAAACTTAGAATTTACTGAAAAACCCGCATTAGACGAAATGCACAGTGTAGTACATAGTATATGAGTGAGTTGCACTGAAAAACTTAGAATTTACTGAAAAACCCGCATCAGACGAAATGCACAGTGTAGTACATAGTATATGAGTGAGTTGCACTGAAAAACTTAGAATTTACTGAAAAACCCGCATCAGACGAAATGCACAGTGTAGTACATTGTATATGAGTGAGTTGCACTGAAAAACTTAGAATTAACTGAAAAACCCGCATTAGACGAAATGCACAGTGTAGTACATAGTATATGAGTGAGTTGCACTGAAAAACTTAGAATTTACTGAAAAACCCGCATTAGACGAAATGCACAGTGTAGTACATATTATATGAGTGAGTTGCACTGAAAAACTTAGAATTTACTGAAAAACCCGCATTAGACGAAATGCACAGTGTAGTACATAGTATATGAGTGAGTTGCACTGAAAAACTTAGAATTTACTGAAAAACCCGCATTAGACGAAATGCACAGTGTAGTACATAGTATATGAGTGAGTTGCACTGAAAAACTTAGAATTTACTGAAAAACCCGCATTAGACGAAATGCAGAGTGTAGTACATTGTATATGAGTGAGTTGCACTGAAAAACTTAGAATTTACTGAAAAACCCGCATTAGACAAAATGCAGTGTAGTACATAGTATATGAGTGAGTTGCACTGAAAAACTTAGAATTTACTGAAAAACCCGCATTAGACGAAATGCACAGTGTAGTACATTGTATATGAGTGAGTTGCACTGAAAAACTTAGAATTTACTGAAAAACCCGCATTAGACGAAATGCACAGTGTAGTACATTGTATATGAGTGAGTTGCACTGAAAAACTTAGAATTTACTGAAAAACCCGCATTAGACGAAATGCACAGTGTAGTACATAGTATATGAGTGAGTTGCACTGAAAAACTTAGAATTTACTGAAAAACCCGCATCAGACGAAATGCACAGTGTAGTACATTGTATATGAGTGAGTTGCACTGAAAAACTTAGAATTTACTGAAAAACCCGCATTAGACGAAATGCACAGTGTAGTACATAGTATATGAGTGAGTTGCACTGAAAAACTTAGAATTTACTGAAAAACCCGCATTAGACGAAATGCACAGTGTAGTACATAGTATATGAGTGAGTTGCACTGAAAAACTTAGAATTTACTGAAAAACCCGCATTAGACGAAATGCACAGTGTAGTACATTGTATATGAGTGAGTTGCACTGAAAAACTTAGAATTTACTGAAAAACCCGCATTAGACGAAATGCACAGTGTAGTATATTGTATATGAGTGAGTTGCACTGAAAAACTTAGAATTTACTGAAAAACCCGCATTAGAAAAATGCAGTGTAGTACATAGTATATGAGTGAGTTGCACTGAAAAACTTAGAATTTACTGAAAAACCCGCATTAGACGAAATGCACAGTGTAGTACATTGTATATGAGTGAGTAACACTGAAAAACTTAGAATTTACTGAAAAACCCGCATTAGACGAAATGCACAGTGTAGTACATAGTATATGAGTGAGTTGCACTGAAAAACTTAGAATTTACTGAAAAACCCGCATCAGACGAAATGCACAGTGTAGTACATAGTATATGAGTGAGTTGCACTGAAAAACTTAGAATTTACTGAAAAACCCGCATTAGACGAAATGCACAGTGTAGTACATAGTATATGAGTGAGTTGCACTGAAAAACTTAGAATTTACTGAAAAACCCGCATTAGACGAAATGCACAGTGTAGTACATAGTATATGAGTGAGTTGCACTGAAAAACTTAGAATTTACTGAAAAACCTGCATTAGACGAAATGCACAGTGTAGTACATTGTATATGAGTGAGTTGCACTGAAAAACTTAGAATTTACTGAAAAACCCGCATTAGACAAAATGCAGTGTAGTACATAGTATATGAGTGAGTTGCACTGAAAAACTTAGAATTTACTGAAAAACCCGCATTAGACGAAATGCACAGTGTAGTACATTGTATATGAGTGAGTTGCACTGAAAAACTTAGAATTTACTGAAAAACCCGCATTAGACGAAATGCACAGTGTAGTACATAGTATATGAGTGAGTTGCACTGAAAAACTTAGAATTTACTGAAAAACCCGCATCAGACGAAATGCACAGTGTAGTACATAGTATATGAGTGAGTTGCACTGAAAACTTAGAATTTACTGAAAAACCCGCATCAGACGAAATGCACAGTGTAGTACATTGTATATGAGTGAGTTGCACTGAAAAACTTAGAATTAACTGAAAAACCCGCATTAGACGAAATGCACAGTGTAGTACATAGTATATGAGTGAGTTGCACTGAAAAACTTAGAATTTACTGAAAAACCCGCATTAGACGAAATGCACAGTGTAGTACATAGTATATGAGTGAGTTGCACTGAAAAACTTAGAATTTACTGAAAAACCCGCATTAGACGAAATGCACAGTGTAGTACATAGTATATGAGTGAGTTGCACTGAAAAACTTAGAATTTACTGAAAAACCCGCATTAGACGAAATGCACAGTGTAGTACATAGTATATGAGTGAGTTGCACTGAAAAACTTAGAATTTACTGAAAAACCCGCATTAGACGAAATGCAGAGTGTAGTACATTGTATATGAGTGAGTTGCACTGAAAAACTTAGAATTTACTGAAAAACCCGCATTAGACAAAATGCAGTGTAGTACATAGTATATGAGTGAGTTGCACTGAAAAACTTAGAATTTACTGAAAAACCCGCATTAGACGAAATGCACAGTGTAGTACATTGTATATGAGTGAGTTGCACTGAAAAACTTAGAATTTACTGAAAAACCCGCATTAGACGAAATGCACAGTGTAGTACATTGTATATGAGTGAGTTGCACTGAAAAACTTAGAATTTACTGAAAAACCCGCATTAGACGAAATGCACAGTGTAGTACATAGTATATGAGTGAGTTGCACTGAACAACTTAGAATTTACTGAAAAACCCGCATCAGACGAAATGCACAGTGTAGTACATTGTATATGAGTGAGTTGCACTGAAAAACTTAGAATTTACTGAAAAACCCGCATTAGACGAAATGCACAGTGTAGTACATAGTATATGAGTGAGTTGCACTGAAAAACTTAGAATTTACTGAAAAACCCGCATTAGACGAAATGCACAGTGTAGTACATAGTATATGAGTGAGTTGCACTGAAAAACTTAGAATTTACTGAAAAACCCGCATTAGACGAAATGCACAGTGTAGTACATTGTATATGAGTGAGTTGCACTGAAAAACTTAGAATTTACTGAAAAACCCGCATTAGACGAAATGCACAGTGTAGTATATTGTATATGAGTGAGTTGCACTGAAAAACTTAGAATTTACTGAAAAACCCGCATTAGAAAAATGCAGTGTAGTACATAGTATATGAGTGAGTTGCACTGAAAAACTTAGAATTTACTGAAAAACCCGCATTAGACGAAATGCACAGTGTAGTACATTGTATATGAGTGAGTTGCACTGAAAAACTTAGAATTTACTGAAAAACCCGCATTAGACGAAATGCACAGTGTAGTACATTGTATATGAGTGAGTTGCACTGAAAAACTTAGAATTTACTGAAAAACCCGCATTAGACGAAATGCACAGTGTAGTACATAGTATATGAGTGAGTTGCACTGAAAAACTTAGAATTTACTGAAAAACCCGCATCAGACGAAATGCACAGTGTAGTACATAGTATATGAGTGAGTTGCACTGAAAAACTTAGAATTTACTGAAAAACCCGCATTAGACGAAATGCACAGTGTAGTACATTGTAAATGAGTGAGTTGCACTGAAAAACTTAGAATTTACTGAAAAACCCGCATTAGACGAAATGCACAGTGTAGTACATTGTATATGAGTGAGTTGCACTGAAAAACTTAGAATTAACTGAAAAACCCGCATTAGACGAAATGCACAGTATAGTACATAGTATATGAGTGAGTTGCACTGAAAAACTTAGAATTTACTGAAAAACCCGCATTAGACGAAATGCACAGTGTAGTACATAGTATATGAGTGAGTTGCACTGAAAAACTTAGAATTTACTGAAAAACCCGCATTAGACGAAATGCACAGTGTAGTACATAGTATATGAGTGAGTTGCACTGAAAAACTTAGAATTTACTGAAAAACCCGCATTAGACGAAATGCACAGTGTAGTACATTGTATATGAGTGAGTTGCACTGAAAAACTTAGAATTTACTGAAAAACCCGCATTAGACAAAATGCAGTGTAGTACATAGTATATGAGTGAGTTGCACTGAAAAACTTAGAATTTATTGAAAAACCCGCATTAGACGAAATGCACAGTGTAGTACATAGTATATGAGTGAGTTGCACTGAAAAACTTAGAATTTACTGAAAAACCCGCATTAGACGAAATGCACAGTGTAGTACATTGTATATGAGTGAGTTGCACTGAAAAACTTAGAATTTACTGAGAAACCCGTATTAGGACGAAATGCACAGTGTAGTACATTGTATATGAGTGATTTGCACTGAAAAATTTAGAATTTACTGAAAAACCCGCATTAGACGAAATGCACAGTGTAGTACATTGTATATGAGTGAGTTGCACTGAAAAACTTAGAATTTACTGAAAAACCCGCATTAGACGAAATGCACAGTGTAGTACATATTATATGAGTGAGTGTGCACTGAAAAAACTTAGAATTTACTGAAAAACCCGCATTAGACGAAATGCACAGTGTAGTATATTGTATATGAGTGAGTTGCACTGAAAACTTAGAATTTACTGAAAAACCCGCATTAGAAAAATGCAGTGTAGTACATAGTATATGAGTGAGTTGCACTGAAAAACTTAGAATTTACTGAAAAACCCGCATTAGACGAAATGCACAGTGTAGTACATTGTATATGAGTGAGTTGCACTGAAAAACTTAGAATTTACTGAAAAACCCGCATTAGACGAAATGCACAGTGTAGTACATTGTATATGAGTGAGTTGCACTGAAAAACTTAGAATTTACTGAAAAAACCCGCATTAGACGAAATGCACAGTGTAGTACATAGTATATGAGTGAGTTGCACTGAAAACTTAGAATTTACTGAAAAACCCGCATCAGACGAAATGCACAGTGTAGTACATAGTATATGAGTGAGTTGCCACTGAAAAACTTAGAATTTACTGAAAAAACCCGCATTAGACGAAATGCACAGTGTAGTACATTGTAAATGAGTGAGTTGCACTGAAAAACTTAGAATTTACTGAAAAACCCGCATTAGACGAAATGCACAGTGTAGTACATTGTATATGAGTGAGTTGCACTGAAAAACTTAGAATCTAACTGAAAAAAACCCGCATTAGACGAAATGCACAGTGTAGTACATAGTATATGAGTGAGTTGCACTGAAAACTTAGAATTTACTGAAAACCCGCATTAGACGAAATTGCCACAGTGTAGTACATAGTATATGAGTGAGTTGCACTGAAAAACTTAGAATTTACTGAAAAACCCGCATTAGACGAAATGCACAGTGTAGTACATAGTATATGAGTGAGTTGCACTGAAAAACTTAGAATTTACTGAAAAACCCGCATTAGACGAAATGCACAGTGTAGTACATTGTATATGAGTGAGTTGCACTGAAAAAACTTAGAATTTACTGAAAAACCCGCATTAGACAAAATGCAGTGTAGTACATTGTATATGAGTGAGTTGCACTGAAAAACTTAGAATTTATTGAAAAAAAACCCGCATTAGACGAAATGCACAGTGTAGTACATAGTATATGAGTGAGTTGCACTGAAAAACTTAGAATTTACTGAAAAACCCGCATTAGACGAAATGCACAGTGTAGTACATTGTATATGAGTGAGTTGCACTGAAAAACTTAGAATTTACTGAGAACCCGTATTAGACGAAATGCACAGTGTAGTACATTGTATATGAGTGATTTGCACTGAAAAATTTAGAATTTACTGAAAAACCCGCATTAGACGAAATGCACAGTGTAGTACATTGTATATGAGTGAGTTGCACTGAAAAACTTAGAATTTACTGAAAAACCCGCATTAGACGAAATGCACAGTGTAGTACATAGTATATGAGTGAGTTGCAACGAAAAACTTAGAATTTACTGAAAAACCCGCATTAGACGAAATGCACAGTGTAGTACATTGTATATGAGTGAGTTGCACTGAAAAACTTAGAATTTACTGAAAACCCGCATTAGACAAAATGCAGTGTAGTACATAGTATATGAGTGAGTTGCACTGAAAAACTTAGAATTTACTTGAAAAACCCGCATTAGACGAAATGCACAGTGTAGTACATTGTATATGAGTGAGTTGCACTGAAAAACTTAGAATTTACTGAAAACAACCCGCATTAGACGAAATGCACAGTGTAGTACATTGTATATGAGTGAGTTGCACTGAAAAACTTAGAATTTACTGAAAAACCCGCATTAGACGAAATGCACAGTGTAGTACATAGTATATGAGTGAGTTGCACTGAAAAACTAGAATTTACTGAAAAAACCCGCATCAGACGAAATGCACAGTGTAGTACATAGTATATGAGTGAGTTGCACTGAAAAACTTAGAATTTACTGAAAAACCCGCATTAGACGAAATGCACAGTGTAGTAACATAGTATATGAGTGAGTTGCACTGAAAAACTTAGAATTTATTGAAAAACCCGCATTAGACGAAATGCACAGTGTAGTACATAGTATATGAGTGAGTTGCACTGAAAAAACTTAGAATTTACTGAAAAACCGCATTAGACGAAATGCACAGTGTAGTACATAGTATATGATAGAGTTGCACTGAAAAACTTAGAATTTACTGAAAAACCCGCATTAGACGAAATGCACAGTGTAGTACATAGTATATGAGTGAGTTGCACTGAAAAACTTAGAATTTACTGAAAAACCCGCATTAGACGAAATGCACAGTGTAGTACATTGTATATGAGTGAGTTGCACTGAAAAACTTAGAATTTACTGAAAAACCCGCATTAGACGAAATGCACAGTGTAGTAAATTGTATATGAGTGTGTTGCACTGAAAAACTTAGAATTTACTGAAAAACCCGCATTAGACGAAATGCACAGTGTAGTACATTGTATATGAGTGAGTTGCACTGAAAAACTTAGAATTTACTGAAAAACCCGCATTAGACGAAATGCACAGTGTAGTACATAGTATATGAGTGAGTTGCACTGAAAAACTTAGAATTTACTGAAAAACCCGCATTAGACGAAATGCACAGTGTAGTACATTGTATATGAGTGAGTTGCACTGAAAACTTAGAATTTACTGAGAAACCCGTATTAGACGAAATGCACAGTGTAGTACATTGTATATGAGTGAGTTGCACTGAAAAACTTAGAATTAACTGAAAAACCCGCATTAGACGAAATGCACAGTGTAGTACATATTATATGAGTGAGTTGCACTGAAAAACTTAGAATTTACTGAAAAACCCGCATTAGACGAAATGCACAGTGTAGTACATAGTATAAGAGTGAGTTGCACTGAAAAACTTAGAATTTACTGAAAAACCCGCATTAGACGAAATGCACAGTGTAGTACATAGTATATGAGTGAGTTGCACTGAAAAACTTAGAATTTACTGAAAAACCCGCATTAGACGAAATGCACAGTGTAGTACATAGTATATGAGTGAGTTGCACTGAAAAACTTAGAATTTACTGAAAAACCCGCATTAGACGAAATGCACAGTGTAGTACATTGTATATGAGTGAGTTGCACTGAAAAACTTAGAATTTACTGAAAAACCCGCATTAGACAAAATGCAGTGTAGTACATAGTATATGAGTGAGTTGCACTGAAAAACTTAGAATTTACTGAAAACCCGCATTAGACGAAATGCACAGTGTAGTACATTGTATATGAGTGAGTTGCACTGAAAAACTTAGAATTTACTGAAAAACCCGCATTAGACGAAATGCACAGTGTAGTACATTGTATATGAGTGAGTTGCACTGAAAAAATTAGAATTTACTGAAAAACCCGCATTAGACGAAATGCACAGTGTAGTACATAGTATATGAGTGAGTTGCACTGAAAAACTTAGAATTGACTGAAAAACCCGCATTAGACGAAAATGCACAGTGTAGTACATTGTATATGAGTGAGTTGCACTGAAAAAATTAGAATTTACTGAAAAACCCCGCATTAGACGAAATGCACAGTGTAGTACATGTATATGAGTGAGTCTTGCACTGAAAAACTTAGAATTTACTGAAAAACCCGCATTAGACGAAATGCACAGTGTAGTACATAGTATATGAGTGAGTTGCACTGAAAACTTAGAATTTACTGAAAAACCCGCATTAGACGAAATGCACAGTGTAGTACATAGTATATGAGTGGTTGCACTGAAAAACTTAGAATTTACTGAAAAACCCCGCATTAGACGAAATGCACAGTGTAGTACATTGTATAATGACTGAGTTGCACTGAAAAACTTAGAATTTACTGAAAAACCCGCATCAGACGAAATGCACAGTGTAGTACATTGTATATGTGTGAGTTGCACTGAAAAACTTAGAATTTACTGAAAACCCGCATTAGACAAATGCAGTGTAGTACATAGTATATGAGTGAGTTGCACTGAAAAACTTAGAATTAACTTAAAAAACCCGCATTAGACGAAATGCACAGTGTAGTACATATTATATGAGTGAGTTGCACTGAAAAACTTAGAATTTACTGAAAAACCCGCATTAGACGAAATGCACAGTGTAAGTACATAGTATATGAGTGAGTTGCACTGAAAAACTTAGAATTTACTGAAAAACCCGCATTAGACGAAATGCACAGTGTAGTACATAGTATATGAGTGAGTTGCACTGAAAAACTTAGAATTTACTGAAAAAACCCGCATTAGACTTAATGCACAGTGTAGTACATAGTATATGAGTGAGTGCACTGAAAAACTTAGAATTTACTGAAAAACCCGCATTAGACGAAATGCACAGTGTAGTACATTGTATATGAGTGAGTTGCACTGAAAAACTTAGAATTTACTGAAAACCCGCATTAGACAAAATGCAGTGTAGTACATAGTATATGAGTGAGTTGCACTGAAAAACTTAGAATTACTGAAAAACCCGCATTAGACGAAATGCACAGTGTAGTACATTGTATATGAGTGAGTTGCACTGAAAAACTTAGAATTTACTGAAAAACCCGCATTAGACGAAATGCACAGTGTAGTACATTGTATATGAGTGAGTTGCACTGAAAAAATTAGAATTTACTGAAAAACCCGCATTAGACGAAATGCACAGTGTAGTACATAGTATATGAGTGAGTTGCACTGAAAAACTTAGAATTGACTGAAAAAACCCGCATTAGACGAAATGCACAGTGTAGTACATTGTATATGAGTGAGTTGCACTGAAAAAATTAGAATTTACTGAAAAACCCGCAATTAGACGAAATGCACAGTGTAGTACATTGTATATGAGTGAGTTGCACTGAAAAACTTAGAATTTACTGAAAAACCCGCATTAGACGAAATGCACAGTGTAGGTACATAGTATATGAGTGAGTTGCACTGAAAAACTTAGAATTTACTGAAAAACCCCGCATTAGACGAAATGCACAGTGTAGTACATTGTATATGAGTGAGTTGCACTGAAAAACTTAGAATTTACTGAAAAAACCCGCATTAGACGAAATGCACAGTGTAGTACATTGTATATGAGTGAGTTGCACTGAAAACTTAGAATTTACTGAGAAACCCGTATTAGACGAAATGCACAGTGTAGTACATTGTATATGAGTGAGTTGCACTGAAAAAATTAGAATTTACTCAAAAACCCGCATTAGACGAAATGCACAGTGTAGTACATAGTATATGAGTGAGTTGCACTGAAAAACTTAGAATTGACTGAAAAACCCGCATTAGACGAAATGCACAGTGTAAGTACATTGTATATGAGTGAGTTGCACTGAAAAAATTAGAATTTACTGAAAAACCCGCATTAGACGAAATGCACAGTGTAGTACATTGTATATGAGTGAGTTGCACTGAAAAACTTAGAATTTACTGAAAAACCCGCATTAGACGAAATGCACAGTGTAGTACATAGTATATGAGTGAGTTGCACTGAAAAACTTAGAATTTACTGAAAAACCCGCATTAGACGAAATGCACAGTGTAGTACATTGTATATGAGTGAGTTGCACTGAAAAACTTAGAATTTACTGAAAAACCCGCATTAGACGAAATGCACAGTGTAGTACATAGTATATGAGTGAGTTGCAACTGAAAAACTTAGAATTTACTGAAAAACCCGCATTAGACGAAATGCACAGTGTAGTACATTGTATACTGAGTGAGTTGCACTGAAAAACTTAGAATTTACTGAGAAACCCGTATTAGACGAAATGCACAGTGTAGTACATTGTATATGAGTGAGTTGCACTGAAAAACTTAGAATTTACTGAAAAACCCGCATTAGACGAAATGCACAGTGTAGTACATTGTATATGAGTGAGTTGCACTGAAAAACTTAGAATTAACTGAAAAACCCGCATTAGACGAAATGCACAGTGTAGTACATAGTATATGAGTGAGTTGCACTGAAAAACTTAGAATTTACTGAAAAACCCGCATTAGACGAAATGCACAGTGTAGTACATAGTATATGAGTGAGTTGCACTGAAAAACTTAGAATTTACTGAAAAACCATGCATTAGACGAAATGCACAGTGTAGTACATTGTATATGAGTGAGTTGCACTGAAAAACTTAGAATTTACTGAAAAACCCGCATTAGACAAAATGCAGTGTAGTACATAGTATATGAGTGAGTTGCACTGAAAACTTAGAATTTATTGAAAAACCCGCATTAGACGAAATGCACAGTGTAGTACATAGTATATGAGTGAGTTGCACTGAAAAACTTAGAATTTACTGAAAAACCCGCATTAGACGAAATGCACAGTGTAGTACATTGTATATGAGTGAGTTGCACTGAAAAACTTAGAATTTACTGAAAAACCCGCATTAGACGAAATGCACAGTGTAGTACATTGTATATGAGTGAGTTGCACTGAAAAAATTAGAATTTACTGAAAAACCCGCATTAGACGAAATGCACAGTGTAGTACATAGTATATGAGTGAGTTGCACTGAAAAACTTAGAATTGACTGAAAAACCCGCATTAGACGAAATGCACAGTGTAGTACATTGTATATGAGTGAGTTGCACTGAAAAAATTAGAATTTACTGAAAAACCCGCATTAGACGAAATGCACAGTGTAGTACATTGTATATGAGTGAGTTGCACTGAAAAACTTAGAATTTACTGAAAAACCCGCATTAGACGAAATGCACAGTGTAGTACATAGTATATGAGTGAGTTGCACTGAAAAACTTAGAATTTACTGAAAAACCCGCATTAGACGAAATGCACAGTGTAGTACATAGTATATGAGTGAGTTGCACTGAAAAACTTAGAATTTACTGAAAAACCCGCATTAGACGAAATGCACAGTGTAGTACATTGTATATGACTGAGTTGCACTGAAAAACTTAGAATTTACTGAAAAACCCGCATCAGACGAAATGCACAGTGTAGTACATTGTATATGTGTGAGTTGCACTGAAAAACTTAGAATTTACTGAAAAACCCGCATTAGACAAATGCAGTGTAGTACATAGTATATGAGTGAGTTGCACTGAAAAACTTAGAATTAACTTAAAAACCCGCATTAGACGAAATGCACAGTGTAGTACATATTATATGAGTGAGTTGCACTGAAAAACTTAGAATTTACTGAAAAACCCGCATTAGACGAAATGCACAGTGTAGTACATAGTATATGAGTGAGTTGCACTGAAAAACTTAGAATTTACTGAAAAACCCCGCATAGACGAAATGCACAGTGTAGTACATAGTATATGAGTGAGTTGCACTGAAAAACTTAGAATTTACTGAAAAACCCGCATTAGACTTAATGCACAGTGTAGTACATAGTATATGAGTGAGTTGCACTGAAAAACTTAGAATTTACTGAAAAACCCGCATTAGACGAAATGCACAGTGTAGTACATTGTATATGAGTGAGTTGCACTGAAAAACTTAGAATTTACTGAAAAACCCGCATTAGACAAAATGCAGTGTAGTACATAGTATATGAGTGAGTTGCACTGAAAAACTTAGAATTTACTGAAAAACCCGCATTAGACGAAATGCACAGTGTAGTACATTGTATATGAGTGAGTTGCACTGAAAAACTTAGAATTTACTGAAAAACCCGCATTAGACGAAATGCACAGTGTAGTACATTGTATATGAGTGAGTTGCACTGAAAAAATTAGAATTTACTGAAAAACCCGCATTAGACGAAATGCACAGTGTAGTACATAGTATATGAGTGAGTTGCACTGAAAAACTTAGAATTGACTGAAAAACCCGCATTAGACGAAATGCACAGTGTAGTACATTGTATATGAGTGAGTTGCACTGAAAAAATTAGAATTTACTGAAAAACCCGCATTAGACGAAATGCACAGTGTAGTACATTGTATATGAGTGAGTTGCACTGAAAAACTTAGAATTTACTGAAAAACCCGCATTAGACGAAATGCACAGTGTAGTACATAGTATATGAGTGAGTTGCACTGAAAAACTTAGAATTTACTGAAAAACCCGCATTAGACGAAATGCACAGTGTAGTACAATTGTATATGAGTGAGTTGCACTGAAAAACTTAGAATTTACTGAAAAACCCGCATTAGACGAAATGCACAGTGTAGTACATTGTATATGAGTGAGTTGCACTGAAAAACTTAGAATTTACTGAGAAACCCGTATTAGACGAAATGCACAGTGTAGTACATTGTATATGAGTGAGTTGCACTGAAAAAATTAGAATTTACTCAAAAACCCGCATTAGACGAAATGCACAGTGTAGTACATAGTATATGAGTGAGTTGCACTGAAAAACTTAGAATTGACTGAAAAAACCCGCATTAGACGAAAATGCACAGTGTAGTACATTGTATATGAGTGAGTTGCACTGAAAAAATTAGAATTTACTGAAAAACCCGCATTAGACGAAATGCACAGTGTAGTACATTGTATATGAGTGAGTTGCACTGAAAACTTAGAATTTTACTGAAAAACCCGCATTAGACGAAATGCACAGTGTAGTACATAGTATATGAGTGAGTTGCACTGAAAACTTAGAATTTACTGAAAAACCCGCATTAGACGAAATGCACAGTGTAGTACATTGTATATGAGTGAGTTGCACTGAAAAACTTAGAATTTACTGAAAAACCCGCATTAGACGAAATGCACAGTGTAGTACATAGTATATGAGTGAGTTGCACTGAAAAACTTAGAATTTACTGAAAAACCCGCATTAGACGAAATGCACAGTGTAGTACATTGTATATGAGTGAGTTGCACTGAAAAACTTAGAATTTACTGAGAAACCCGTATTAGACGAAATTGCACAGTGTAGTACATTGTATATGAGTGAGTTGCACTGAAAAACTTAGAATTTACTGAAAAACCCGCATTAGACGAAATGCACAGTGTAGTACATTGTATATGAGTGAGTGTGCACTGAAAACTTAGAATTAACTGAAAACCCGCATTAGACGAAATGCACAGTGTAGTACATAGTATATGAGTGAGTTTGCACTGAAAAACTAGAATTTACTGAAAAACCCGCATTAGACGAAATGCACAGTGTAGTACATAGTATATGAGTGAGTTGCACTGAAAAAACTTAGAATTTACTGAAAAACATGCATTAGACGAAATGCACAGTGTAGTACATTGTATATGAGTGAGTTGCACTGAAAAAACTTAGAATTTACTGAAAAACCCGCATTAGACAAAATGCAGTGTAGTACATAGTATATGAGTGAGTTGCACTGAAAAACTTAGAATTTATTGAAAAACCCGCATTAGACGAAATGCACAGTGGTAGTACATAGTATATGAGTGAGTTGCACTGAAAAACTTAGAATTTACTGAAAAACCCGCATTAGACGAAATGCACAGTGTAGTACATTGTATATGAGTGAGTTGCACTGAAAAACTTAGAATTTACTGAGAAACCCGTATTAGACGAAATGCACAGTGTAGTACATTGTATATGAGTGATTTGGCACTGAAACATTTAGAATTTACTGAAAAACCCGCATTAGACGAAATGCACAGTGTAGTACATTGTATATGAGTGAGTTGCACTGAAAAACTTAGAATTTACTGAAAAACCCGCATTAGACGAACATGCACAGTGTAGTACATATTATATGAGTGAGTTGCACTGAAAAACTTAGAATTTACTGAAAAACCCGCATTAGACGAAATGCACAGTGTAGTACATAGTATATGAGTGAGTTGCACTGAAAAACTTAGAATTTACTGAAAAACCGCATTAGACGAAATGCACAGTGTAGTACATAGTATATGAGTGAGTTGCACTGAAAAACTTAGAATTTACTGAAAAAACCCGCATTAGACGAAATGCCACAGTGTAGTACATTGTATATGAGTGAGTTGCCACTGAAAACTTAGAATTTACTGAAAAACCGCATTAGACAAAATGCAGTGTAGTACATAGTATATGAGTGAGTTGCACTGAAAAACTTAGAATTTACTGAAAACCCGCATTAGACGAAATGCACAGTGTAGTACATTGTATATGAGTGAGTTGCACTGAAA
>NW_028228108.1:0-34328 GCF_978045245.1 Mus caroli | reverse complement strand
AAAGAAGAAAGAAAGAAAGAAAGAAAGAAAGAAAGAAAGAAAGAAAGAAAGAAAGAAAAAGAAAGAAAGAGGTTTTATAAAAAGTGTTAAAGTTTTTAAAAATTAAAAAAAAAATACCAGATCACCATCACACAGCATTGGCTGTCTTCAGGTGTATCCTTTCAGCCTCCAAAACAAAAAGCAATGGCTGGCTGTCTTCAGGTGTATCCTATTCTCCAGTCTTATTTCCAACCTAAGAGCTGGGCTGAGCTGCCTCATTATGTAATTGCAAACCTTCCTTGGTTTGTCTTTTCCATTTCTAAGACTAACAGGCCTTTTTCTATTTAGAGAATATGCTCATGACTGTACTTTAGATATAGTAAATATAACTGTTGCTTATAAAACTTGTTTTCTAGGAATTTTTAAAGGGCAATGGCAGAGTTTATTTTTTAAAAATATTTTGCATTTATTTATTTGTGTGAGTGATGAAGCTCAGGTCTTCAAACTCGTCAGGAGGTATGATTACCTCCCCTCTCTCTCAACCCCTCTCTCTCCTCTCTCAATGATTGTGTAAGAATGTTTTGCATGTGTATGCTGTGCCCACAGGCTCCAGAACAGAGTATTAGATCCCCTGGAACTGGAGATGGGCCACCATATATAATACTGGTAATTGAGCCCAGGTTCTCTGGAAGAGGAGACAATGCTCTTAATTGTTGAGCCCTCTCTGTAGCCACATCTTTCTTTCTTTTTTTTTTTTTTTTTGAGTATATGTGAGGCTGTGTTTATATACATCATATGCAGACAATAAGAATGATTTAGATTCTTCAGAATCTGACACCCTCTTCTGGACTGTCTGAAGATAGCTACAGCATACTTAAATATAATAAATAAATAAATCTTTAAAAAGAAAAGGAAAAGTAAAAAAGAAAGAACAGGCCTGCCATATGCATGTTCATAGAGGAAAATGGAAGAGACCCCAATCTAACCTCAGCAGGGTGCTTCCTTCTGGATGGTAGCTCACAGTTTCATCCCAGCAAGACAGGCAAATCACTGAGTTCAAGGACAGTAAGGTTCAGGACAGCCAAGGTTAGGAAGGAAAAGGGTCTATGTTGAGAATACAAACCTACAAAACAACAACTAGGAAAAAGAAGTGACAGTGTAACTTGGGGTAGGGTACCAACAAGAGAAAGCTTTCTGTTACCACTTACAAACACCAGTAGCCTTGCACCCTTCTGCCCAGGTCCCTGCCTTCCTTTCTAGGAATTCTAAGGATGCCAGGGTGTGGGGGAATCCAGATTAACTTTTTAATAACAAAGACTTGGTCTTTGATGTCTATAGGAAGCCCTTCTCAGTGCCTTTAACTACCACTGAACTTTCAGGGCTGTGACTCAACTGTAACAAGGAACAGAGCTAAGAACCTGCAGCCTTTGAAAACAACTATTTTTTTAAAGTGGGGGACACAAATCAGCAGTAGAACCCCTCAGGTTCAGCCATAATACTTGTTAGGGAAACAGCCTCAATGTCCGGAGCTGAGGTCTCATGGGTGAACTGCTTCAAACTCTGAGTATCATTGAAAGAAAGAAAAGATATCATGTGGTTTCTTAATTTATTTATTTTATTATTTCTATTTTTTTTGTTTTCTTTTGTTTTGTTTTAGAAAAGGCCTCAGTCTGTAGCTATGGCTGACCTAGGACAGACTACATGTGTTAATTAGGGTTTCACAGTTGAGAAACAGACCATACCTATGTAAGACTTAGAAAACCCAACAGTCAGTGGTGGCTCGAGCTCTTAATGAGAGCACTCTGGAGGCAGAGGCAGTCAGTTTCTGAGTTCGAGGCCAGCCTGGTTAAAGACAGGGATAGGCAGGGCTAGGCAAGGCAGGGCTGGGCTAGGCTAGGCTAGGCAAGGGGCTGGGCTAGGCAAGGCAAGGGGCTAGGCTAGGCAACGCAAGGGGCTAGGCAAGACAGACAGACAGAGAGAAAGACAGACAAGGATGGAAGCCTGCCTGGTTTTTCTTTCTTTCATATCCCTTTTAAAAAATGTATATTTATTTATTTATTTATTTATTTATTTATTTATTTATTTATGTATTTATTAGCTATAAGTACACTGTAGCTGTCTTCAGACACTCCAGAAGAGGGTTTCAGATTCTGGAGAATCTATATCCCTCTTATGGTCTGCATATGATGTACATAAACACAGCCTCACATATACTTTTAAAAATTTAAAGATGGGTAGGACCACTGAAAGGGCTCAACAATTAACATCATTGTCTCCTCTTCCAGAGAACCTGGGATCAACTACCAGCAACTATATGGTGGCCCATCTCCAGTTCCAGGGGATAAGACAGACAGACAGAGATACAGACAGATAGAGTTAAGGATGGCAGGCCTACCTGGTCTTTCATTCTTTCTTATCCTTTTAAAAAATGTTTATTTATTTATTTATTTATTTATTTATTTATTTATTCGATATAAGTACACGGTAGCTGTCTTCAGACACTCCAGAAGAGGGTGTCAGATTCTGGAGAATCTAAATCCCTCTTATGGTCTGCATATGATGTACATGAACACAGCCTCACATATACTTATAAAAATTTAAAGATGGGTGGGGCCACTGAAAGGGCTCAAAAATTAACAGCATTGTCTCCTCTTCCAGAGAACCTGGGATCAACTACCAGCAACTATATGGTGGCCCATCTCCAGTTCCAGGCGATCAGACAGACAGACAGACATACAGACAAGGATGGCAGGCCTTCCTGGTTTTTATTTCTTTCTTATCCGTTTAAAAAGGTTTATTTATTTATTTATGAATTTATTATATATAAGTACACTGTAGCTGTCTTCAGACACTCAGGAAGAGGGTGTCAGATTCTGGAGAATCTAAGTCCCTCTTATGATATGCATATGATGTACGTAAAAACAGCTTCACATTTATTTCTAAAAATTTAAAGATGGGTGGGGCCACTGTGAGGGCTCAACAATTAACAGCATTGTCTCCTCTTCCAGAGAACCTGGGATCAACTACCAGCAACTATATGGTGGCCCATCTCCAGATCCAGGGGATCAGAGAGACAGACAGACAGACAGACAGACAAGGATGGCAGGCCTGCCTGGTTTTTCTTTCTTTCTTATCCTTTTTAAAACATGTTTATTTATTTATTTATTTATTTATGTATTAGATATAAGTACACTGTAGCTGTCTTCAGACACTCCAGAAGAGGGTATCAGATTCTGGAGAATATAAATCCCTCTTATGGTGTACATACAATGTACATAAACACAGCCTCACATATATTTCTAAAAATTTAAAGATGTGTGGGGCCACTGAAAGGGCTCAACAATTAACAGCATTGTCTCCTCTTCCAGAGAACCTGGGATTAAACTACCAGCAACTATGTGGTGGCCCATCTCCAGTTCCAGGGGATCAGACAGACAGACCGACAGACAGAGATAAGGATGGCAGGCCTGCTAGTCTTTATTTTTTTCTTATCCTTTTAAAAAAATGTTTATTTATTTATTTATTTATTTATTTATTTATTTATTTATTTATTTATTTATTTATTAGATATAAGTACACTGTAGCTGTCTTCAGACACTCCAGAAGAGGGTATCAGATTCTGGAGAATCTAAATACCTCTTATGGTCTGCATATGATGTACATAACACAGCCTCACATATATTTCTAAAAATTTAAAGATGTGTGGGGCCACTGAAAGGGCTCAACAATTAACAGCATTGTCTCCTCTTCCAGAGAACCTGGATCAACTACCAGCAACTATATGGTGGCCCATCTCCAGTTCCAGGGAATCAGACAGACAGACAGACAGACAGATATAAGGATGGAAGGCCTGCCTGGATTTTCTTTCTTTATTATCCTTATTTAAAAATGTTTATTTGTTTATTTAAGTAATTATTAGACATAAGTACACTGTAGCTGTCTTCAGACACCCCAGAAGAGGGTGTCATATGCTGGAGAATCTAAATCCCTCTTATGGTCTGCATTTGATGTACATAAACATAGCCTCACATATACTTCTAAAAATTTAAAGATGGGTGGGGCCACTGAAAGGTCTCAACAATTAACAGCATTGTCTCCTCTTCCAGAGAACCTGGGATCAACTACCAGCAACTATATGGTGTCCCATCTCCAGTTACAGGGGATCAGACAGACAGACAGACAGACAGAAAGTGATAAGGATGGCAGGCCTGCATGGTCTTTCTTTCTTTCTTCTCCGTTTAAAAAAAAATGTTTATTTATTTATTTTTATTTATTTATTTATTTATTTATTTATTTATTTTTAATGTATTTATTAGATATAAGTACACAATACTTGTCTTCAGACACTCCAGAAGAGGTTGTCAGATTCTGGAGAATCTAAATCCCTCTTATGGTCTGCATATGATGTACATAAACACAGCCTCACATATACTTCTAAAAATTTAAAGATGGGTGGGGCCACTAAAAGGGATCAACAATTAACAGCATTGTCTCCTCTTCCAGAGAACCTGGGATCAATAACCAGTAATTATATGGTGGCCCATCTCCAGTTCCAGGGGATCAGACAGACACACAGACAGACAGACAGAGATAAGGATGGCAGGCCTGCCTGGTCTTTCTTTCTTTCTTATCATTTTAAAAAAGGTTTATTAATTTATTTATGTATTTATTAGATATAAGTACACTATAGCTATCTTCAGACACTCCAGAAGAGGGTGTTTGATTCTGCAGAACGTAAATCCCATTTATGTTCTGCATATGATGTACATAAACACAGCCTCACATATTCTTCTAAAAATTTAAAGATGGTTGGGGCCACTGAAAGGAACCAACAATTAACAGCATTGTCTCCTCTTCCAGAGAAACTGGGATCAACTACCAGCAACTATATGTTGGCCCATCTCCAGTTTCAGGGGATCAGACAGACAAACAGACAGACAGAAAGACAGAGATAAGGATGGCAGGCCTGCCTTGTCTTTCTTTCTTTCTTATCCTTTTTAAAAAATGTTTATTTATTTATTTATTTATGTATTTTTTAGATATAAGTACACTGTAGCTGTCTTCAGACACTCCAGAAGAGGGTGTCAGATTCTGGAGAATCTAAATCCCTCTTATGGTCTGCATATGATGTACATAAACACAGCCTCACATATACTTCTAAAAATTTAAAGATGGGTGGGGTCACTAAAGAAAGGGCTCAACAATTAACAGCATTGTCTCCTCTTCCAGAGAACCTGGGATGAACTACCAGCAACTATATGGTGGCCCATCTTCAGTTCCAGGGGATCAGACAGACAGACAGACAGACAGAGATAAGGATGGCAGGCGTGCCTGGTCTTTCTTTCTTTATTATACTGTTGAAAAAATGTTTATTTATTTATTTTTTTTATTTATGTATTTATTAGATATAAGTACACTGTAGCTGTCTTCAGACACTTCAGAAGATGTTGTCAGATTCTTGAGAATCTAAATCCCTCTTATGGTCTGCATATGATGTACATAAACACAGACTCACATATACTTCTAAAAATTTAAAGATGTGTGGGGCCACTGAAAGGACTCAACAATTAACAGCATTGTCTCCTCTTCCAGAGAACCTCGGATCAACTACCAGCAAATATATGGGGCCCATTCCAGTTCCAGGGGATCAGACTGACAGACAGACAGACAGACAGACAGACAGAGATAAGGATGGCAGGCCTGCTGGTCTTTCTTTTTTTCTTATCCTTTTTAAAAAATGTTTGTTTATTTACTTATTTATTTATTTATTTATTTATTTATTTATTTATTTATTTATTTATTAGATATAAGTACACTGTATCTGTCTTCAGACACTCCAGAAGAGGGTGTCAGATTGTGGAGAATCTAAATCCCTCTTTTGGTCTGCATATGATGTACATAAACACAGACTCACATATACTTCTAAAAATTTCAAGATGTGTGGGGCCACTGAAAGCGCTCAACAATTAACAGCATTGTCTCCTCTTCCAGAGAACCTGGGATCAACTACCAGCAACTATATGGTGGCCCATCTCCAGTTCCAGGGGATTAGACAGACAGACAGACAGAGATAAGGATGGCAGGCCTGCTGGTCTTTCTTTTTTTCTTATCCTTTTTAAAAAATGTTTATTTATTTATTTATTTATTTATTTATTTATTTATTTATTTATGAATTTATTAGATATATGTACACTGTATCCGTCATAGACACTCCAAAAGACGGTGTCAGATTCTGGAGAATCTAAATCCCTCTTACGATCTGAATATGATGTACATAAACACAGCATCACATTTACTTCTAGAAATTTAAAGATGAGTGGGGCCACTGAAAGGGCTGAACAATTAACAGAATTGTCTCCTCTTCAGAGAACCTGGGATCAACTACCAGCAACTATATGGTGGCCCATCTCCAGTTCAAGGAGATCAGACAGACAGACAGACAGAGAGACAGACAGACAGACATAGATAAGGATGACCGTCCAGCCTGGTCTTTCTTTCTATCTTATTCTTTTTAAAAAATGTTTGTTTGTTTATTTATTTATTTATTTATTTATTTATTTATTTATTTATGTATTTATTAGATATAAGTACACTTTAGCTATCTTCAGACACTCCAGAAGAGGGTGTCAGATTCTGGAGAATCTATATCCCTCTTATGGTCTGCATATGATGTACATAAACACAGCCTCACAGATACTTCTAAAAATTTAAAGATGTGTGGGGCCACTGAAAGGTCTCAACAATTAACAGCATTGTCTACTCATCAGAGATCCTGGGATCAACTACCAGCAACTTTATGGTGGCCCATCTCAAGTTCCATGTTATCAGACAGACAGACAGAGAGACAAGGATAAGGATGGCAGGCCTGCCTGGTCTTTCTTTCTTTTTTATCCTTTTTAAAAAATGTTTATTTATTTATTTATGTATTTATTAGATATAAGTACAATGTAGCTGTCTTCAAACAATCCAGAAGAGGGTGTCAGATTCTGGAGAATCTAAATCCCGCTTATGGTCTGCATATGATGTACATAAACACAGCACAACTTTACTTCTAAAAATTCAAAGATGGGTTGGGCCACTGAAATGGCTCAACAATTAACAGCATTGTCTCCTCTTCCAGAGAGCCTGGGATCAACTACCAGTAACTCTATGGTGGCCCATCTCCAGTTCCAGGGTATCAGACAGACAGACAGACAGACAGAGATAAGGGTGGCAG
The DNA here is from genome assembly GCF_978045245.1 of Mus caroli. Taxonomy (NCBI): domain Eukaryota; kingdom Metazoa; phylum Chordata; class Mammalia; order Rodentia; family Muridae; genus Mus; species Mus caroli. The sequence continues at coordinate 27,133 of NW_028228108.1, read as the reverse complement.
GACTGCCTGGTCTTTCATTTTTCTTATCCTTTTTAAATAATGTTTTTTTAATTATTTATTTATGTATTTATTAGATATAAGTACACAGTAGCTGTCTTCAGACACTCCAGAAGAGGGTGTCAGATTCTGGAGAATCTAAATCCCTCTTATGGTCTGCATATGATGTACATAAACACAGCCTCACATATACTTCTAAAAATTTAAAGATGGGTAGGACCACTGAAAGGGCTCAACAATTAACATCATTGTCTCCTCTTCCAGAGAACCTGGGATCAACTACCAGCAACTATATGGTGGCCCATCTGCAGTTCCAGGGTATCAGACAGACAGACAGACAGAAAGAGATAAGGATGGAGGCCTGCCTGGTCTTTCTTTCTTACTTATACTTTTTAGAAAATGTTTATTTATTTATTTATGTATTTATTAGATATAAGTACACTGTAGCTGTCTTCAAACACTCTAGAAGAGGGTCTCATCTTCTGGAGAATCTAAATCCCTCTTATGGTCTGCATATGATGTACATAAACACAGCCTCGCATATACTTCTAAAAATTTAAAGAAGGGTGGGCCCACTGAAAAAGCTAAACAATTAACAGCATTGTCTCTTCTTCCAGAGAACGTGGGATCAACTACAAGCAACTATATGGTGGCCCATCTCAAGTTCCAGGGGATAAGACAGACAGACAGACAGAAAGAGATAAGGATGGCAGGCCTGCCTGATTTTTCTTTCTTTCTTATCCTTTTTAAAAAATGTTTATTTATTTGTTTATTTATTTATTTGTTTATTTATTTATGTATTTATTAGATATAAGTACACTGTAGCTGTCTTCAGACTCTCCAGAAGAGGGTGTCAGATTCTGGAGAATTTATATCCCTCTTATGGTTGCATATGATGTACATAAACACAGCCTCACATATACTTCTAAAAATTTAAAGACGGGTTGGGCTACTGAATGGGCTCAACAATTAACAGCACTGACTCCTCTTCCAGAGAACCTGGGATCAACTACCAGCAACTATATGGTGGCCCATCTCGAGTCCAAGGGGATCAGACAGACTGTAGACAGACAGACAGACAGACAGAGATAAGGATTTCAGGCCTGCCTGGTCTTTCTTTCTTTCTTATTCTGTTTAAAAAATGTTTATTTATTTATTTATTTATTTATTTATTTATTTATTTATTTATTTATTTGATATAAGTACACTGTAGCTGCCTTCAGACACTCCAGAAGAGGGTTTCAGATTCTGGAGAATCTAAATCACATTTATGGTCTGCATATGATGTACATAAACACAGCCTCACATATACTTCTAAATATTTAAAGATGGGTGGCGCCACTGAAAGGGCTCAACAATTAACATCATTGGCTCCTCTTCCAGAGAACCTGGGATAAACTACCAGCAACACTATGGTGGCCCATCTCCAGTTCCAGGGAATCAGACAGACAGACAGACAGAGATAAGGGTGGCAGGCCTGCCTGGTCTTTCTTACTTTCTTATCCTTTTTAAAAATGTTTATTTATTTATTTATTTATTTATTTATTTATTTATTTATTCATTCATTCATTTATTTATTTATGTATTTATTAGATATAAGTAAACTGTAGCTGTCTTCAGACACTCAGGAAGAGGGTGTCAGATTCTGGAGAATCTAAATCCCTCTTATGGTCTGCATATGATGTACATAAACACAGCCTCACATATACTTCTAAAAATTTAAAGATGGGTTGGCCACAGAAAGGGCTCAACAATTAACAGCATTGTCTCCTCTTACAGAGAACCTTAGATAAACTACCAGCAACTATATGGTGGCCCATCTCCAGTTCCAGTGTATCACACAGACAGACAGAGAGACACACATAAATATGGAGGCCTGCCTGGTCTTTCTTTCATTCTTATACTTTTTAAAAAATGTTTATTTATTTATTTATGTGTTTATTAGATATAAGTACACATTATCTGTCTTCAGACACTCCAGAAGAGGGTGTCAGATTCTGGAAAATCTAAATCCCTCTTATGGTCTGCATATCATGTACATAAACACAGCCTCACATACACTTCTAAAAATTTAAAGATGTGTGGGGCCACTGAAAGGGCTCAACAATTAACAGCATTGTCTCCTCTTCCAGAGAACCTGGGATCAACTACCAGCAACTATATGGTGGCCCATCTCGAGTCCAAGGGGATCAGACAGACTGTAGACAGACAGACAGAGAGACAGAGATAAGGATGGCAGGCCTGCCTGGTCTTTCTTTCTTTCTTATCCTGTTTATAAAATGTTTATTTATTTATTTATTTATTTATTTATTTATTTATTTATTTATTTACTTGATATAAGTACACTCTAGTTGTCTTCAGACACTCCAGAAGAGGGTGTCAGATTCTGGAGAATCTATATCCCTCTTATGGTCTGCATATGATGTACATAAACACAGCCTCACATATACTTCTAAATATTTAAAGATGGGTGGGGCCAATGAAAGGGCTCAACAATTAACAGCATTGTCTCCTCTTCCAGAGAACCTGGAATCAACTACCAGCAACACTATGGTGGCCAATCTACAGTTCCAGGGTATTAGACAGACAGACAGACAGACAGACAGAGATAAGGGTGGCAGGCCTGCCTGGTCTTTCTTACTTTCTTATCCTTTTTAAAAAATGTTTATTTATTTATTTATTTATTCATTTATTTATTTATGTATGTATTTATTAGATATAAGTAAACTGTAGCTGTCTTCAGACACTCCAGAAGATGGTGTCAGATTCTGGAGAATCTAAATCCCTCTTATGGTCTGCATATGATGTACATAAACACAGCCTCACATATACTTCTAAAAATTGAAAGATGGGTGGGGCTACAGAAAGGGCTCAACATTTAAAAGCACTGTCTCCTCTTCCAGAGAACCTTGGATAAACTACCAGCAACTATATGGTGGCCCACTTCCAGTTCCAGGGTTTCACACAGACAGACAGACAGACAGAGATAAGGGTGGCAGGCCTGCCTGGTCTTTCTTTCTGTCTTATCCTTTTTAAAAAATGTTTATTTATTTATTTATTTATTTGTTTATTTATTTATTTATGTATTTATTAGATATAAGTACACTTTAGCTGTCTTCAGACACTACAGAAGAGGGTGTCAGTTTCTGGAGAATCTAAATCACTCTTATGGTCTGATTATGATGTACATAAACACAGCCTCAGATATACTTCTAAAAATTTAATGAAGGGTGGGGCCACTGAAAGGGCTCAACAATTTACAGCATTGTCTCCTCTTCCAGAGAACCTTGGATAAACTACCAGCAACTATATGGTGGCCCATATCCAGTACCAGAGGATCAGACAGACAGACAGACAGACAGACAGAGATAAGGATGGCAGGCCTGCCAGGTCTTTGTTTCTTTCTTATCCTTTTTAAAAAATGTTTATTTATTTATTTATTTATTTATTTATTTATTTATTTATTTATGTATTTATTAGATATAAGTACACTGTAGCTGTCTTCAGACACTCCAGAAGAGGGTGCCAGATTCTGGAGAATTTAAATCACTCTTATGATCTGCATATGATGTACATAAATTCAGCCTCACATTTACTTCTAAAAATTTAAAGATGGCTGTGGCCACTGAAAGGACTGAACAATTAACATCATTGTCTCCTCTTCCAGAGAACTTGGGAAAAACTACCAGCAAATATATGGTGGCCCATATCCAGTTCCAGAGGATCAGACAGACAGACAGTCAGACAGACAGAGATAAGGATGGCAGGACTGCCTGATTTTACTTTCTTCCTTATCCTTTTTAAAAAATGTTTATTTATTTATTAATTTATTTATTTATGTATTTTTTAGATATAAGTACACTGTAGCTGTCTTAAGATCTCCAGTAGAGGGTGTCAGGTTCTGAAGAATCTAAAACAATCTTCTGGTCTGCATATGATGTACATAAACACAGCCTCAGATATACTTCTAAAAATTTAATGAAGGGTGGGGCCACTGAAAGGGCTCTACAATTAACAGCATTGTCTCCTCTTCCAGAGAACCTGGGATCAACTACCAGCAACTATATGGTGGCTCATCTCCAGTTCCCAGGGATCAGACAGACAGACAGACAGACAAACAGAGATATGGATGGCAGGCCTGCCTGGTCTTTCTTTTTTTCTTATCATTTAATTAAAAAAATGTTTATTTATTTATTTATTTATTTATTTATGTATTTATTATATATAAGTACACTGTAGCTGTCTTCAGACACTCCAGAAGAGGGTGTCAGATTATGGAGAATCTAAATCCCTCTTATGGCCTGCATATGATGTACATAAACAGAGCCTCACATACAGTTCTAAACATTTAAAGATGGGTGGGGCCATTGAAAGGGCTCAACAATGAACAGCATTGTCTCCTCTTCCAGAGAACCTCGGATCAACTACCAGCAACTATATGGTGGCCCATCTCCAGTTCCAGTGGATCAGACAGACAGACATACAGACAGTCAGAGATAAGGATGGCAGGCCTGCCTGGTCTTTCTTTCTTTCTTATCCTTTTGAAAAAATGTTTACTTATTTATTTATTTATTTATTTATTTATTTATTTATTAGATATAAGTACACTGTAGCTGTCTTCAGACACTCCAGAAAAGTGTGTCAGATTCTGGAGAATCTAAATCCCTTTTATGGTCTGCATAAGATGTACATAAACACAGACTCATGTATACTTCTAAAAATTTAAAGATGGGTGGGGCCACTGAAAGGGCTCAACAATTAACAGCGTTGTCTCCTCTTCCAGAGAACCTGGGATCAACTACCAACAACTATATGGTGGCCCATCCCCAGTTCCATGGGATCAGAACGACAGACAGACAGACAAACAAACAGAGAGAAGGAAGGCAGGCCTGCCTGGTCTTTCTTTCTTTCTTATCCTTTTTAAAAAATGTTTATTTATTTATTAATTTATTCATTTATATATTTATTTAGTTATTTATTAGATATAGGTACACTGTAGCTGTCTTCAGACTCTCCAGTAGAGGGTGTTAGAATCTGGAGAATCTGAATCCCTCTTATGGTCTGCATATGATGTACATAAACACAGCCTCACATATACTTCTAAAAATTTAAAGAAGGTTGGGGCCACTCTAAAAGCTCAACAATTAACAACAATGTCTCCTCTTACAGAGAACCTGGGATAAACTACCAGCACCTATATGGTGGCCCATCTCCAGTCCAGTGGATCAGACAGACAGACAGACAGAGAGACAGAGATAAGGATGGCAGGCCTGCCTGGTCTTTCTTTATTTCTTATCCTTTAAAAAATGTTTGCTTATTTATTTATTTATTTATTTATTTATTTATTTATTAGATATAAGTACACTGTAGCCGTCTTCAGACACTCCAAGAGAGGGTGTCAGATTCTGGAGAATCTAAATCCCTATTATGGTCTGCATATGATGTACATAAACACAGCCTCACATATACTTCTAAAAATTTAAAGATGGGTGGGACCACTGAAAGGGCTCAACAATTACCATCACTGTCTCCACTTCCAGAGAACCTGGGATCAACTATCAGCAAGTATATAGTGGCCCACCTCCACGTCCAGGGGATCAGACAGACTGTCAGACAGACAGACAGACAGACAGAGATAAGGATGGCAGGCCTGCCTGGTCTTACTTTCTTTCTTATCCTGTTTATAAAATGTTTATTTATTTATTTATTTATTTATTTATTTATTTATTTATTTATTTGATATAAGTACACTGTAGTTGTCTTCAGACACTCCAGAAGAGGGTGTCAGATTCTGGAGAATCTAAATCACATTTATGGTCTGCATATGATGTACATAAACACAGCCTCACATATACTTCTAAATATTTAAAGATGGGTGGGGCCAATGAAAGGGCTCAACAATTAACAGCATTGTCTCCTCTTCCAGAGAACCTGGAATCAACTACCAGCAACACTATGGTGGCCAATCTACAGTTCCAGGGTATCAGACAGACAGACAGACAGACAGACAGAGATAAGGGTGGCAGGCCTGCCTGGTCTTTCTTACTTTCTTATCCTTTTTAAAAAATGTTTATTTATTTATTTATTTATTCATTTATTTATTTATGTATGTATTTATTAGATATAAGTAAACTGTAGCTGTCTTCAGACACTCCAGAAGAGGGTGTCAGATTCTGGAGAATCTAAATCCCTCTTATGGTCTGCATATGATGTACATAAACACAGCCTCACATATACTTCTAAAAATTGAAAGATGGGTGGGGCTACAGAAAGGGCTCAACATTTAAAAGCACTGTCTCCTCTTCCAGAGAACCTTGGATAAACTACCAGCAACTATATGGTGGCCCACTTCCAGTTCCAGGGTTTCACACAGACAGACAGACAGACAGAGATAAGGGTGGCAGGCCTGCCTGGTCTTTCTTTCTGTCTTATCCTTTTTAAAAAATGTTTATTTATTTATTTATTTGTTTATTTATTTATTTATGTATTTATTAGATATAAGTACACTGTAGCTGTCTTCAGACACTACAGAAGAGGGTGTCAGTTTCTGGAGAATCTAAATCACTCTTATGGTTTGATTATGATGTACATAAACACAGCCTCAGATATACTTCTAAAAATTTAATGAAGGGTGGGGCCACTGAAAGGGCTCAACAATTTACAGCATTGTCTCCTCTTCCAGAGAACCTTGGATAAACTACCAGCAACTATATGGTGGCCCATATCCAGTACCAGAGGATCAGACAGACAGACAGACAGACAGACAGAGATAAGGATGGCAGGCCTGCCAGGTCTTTGTTTCTTTCTTATCCTTTTTAAAAAATTTTTTATTTATTTATTTATTTATTTATTTATTTATTTATGTATTTATTAGATATAAGTACACTGTAGCTGTCTTCAGACACTCCAGAAGAGGGTGTCAGATTCTGGAGAATTTAAATCACTCTTATGATCTGCATATGATGTACATAAATTCAGCCTCACATTTACTTCTAAAAATTTAAAGATGGCTGTGGCCACTGAAAGGACTGAACAATTAACATCATTGTCTCCTCTTCCAGAGAACTTGGGAAAAACTACCAGCAAATATATGGTGGCCCATATCCAGTTCCAGAGGATCAGACAGACAGACAGACAGACAGAGATAAGGATGGCAGGACTGCCTGATTTTACTTTCCTCCTTATCCTTTTTAAAAAATGTTTATTTATTTATTAATTTATTTATTTATGTATTTTTTAGATATAAGTACACTGTAGGTGTCTTAAGATCTCCAGTAGAGGGTGTCAGGTTCTGAAGAATCTAAAACAATCTTCTGGTCTGCATATGATGTACATAAACACAGCCTCAGATATACTTCTAAAAATTTAATGAAGGGTGGGGCCACTGAAAGGGCTCTACAATTAACAGCATTGTCTCCTCTTCCAGAGAACCTGGGATCAACTACCAGCAACTATATGGTGGCTCATCTCCAGTTCCCAGGGATCAGACAGACAGACAGACAGACAAACAGAGATATGGATGGCAGGCCTGCCTGGTCTTTCTTTTTTTCTTATCATTTAATTAAAAAAATGTTTATTTATTTATTTATTTATTTATGTATTTATTATATATAAGTACACTGTAGCTGTCTTCAGACACTCCAGAAGAGGGTGTCAGATTATGGAGAATCTAAATCCCTCTTATGGCCTGCATATGATGTACATAAACAGAGCCTCACATACAGTTCTAAACATTTAAAGATGGGTGGGGCCATTGAAAGGGCTCAACAATGAACAGCATTGTCTCCTCTTCCAGAGAACCTCGGATCAACTACCAGCAACTATATGGTGGCCCATCTCCAGTTCCAGGGGATCAGACAGACAGACATACAGACAGTCAGAGATAAGGATGGCAGGCCTGCCTGGTCTTTCTTTCTTTCTTATCCTTTTGAAAAAATGTTTACTTATTTATTTATTTATTTATTTATTTATTTATTTATTTATTAGATATAAGTACACTGTAGCTGTCTTCTGACACTCCAGAAAAGTGTGTCAGATTCTGGAGAATCTAAATTCCTTTTATGGTCTGCATAAGATGTACATAAACACAGACTCATGTATACTTCTAAAAATTTAAAGATGGGTGGGGCCACTGAAAGGGCTCAACAATTAACAGCGTTGTCTCCTCTTCCAGAGAACCTGGGATCAACTACCAACAACTATATGGTGGCCCATCCCCAGTTCCATGGGATCAGAACGACAGACAGACAGACAGACAAACAGAGATAAGGAAGGAAGGCCTGCCTGGTCTTTCTTTCTTTCTTATCCTTTTTAAAAAATGTTTATTTATTTATTTATTTATTCATTTATATATTTATTTAGTTATTTATTAGATATAGGTACACTGTAGCTGTCTTCAGACTCTCCAGTAGAGGGTGTTAGAATCTGGAGAATCTGAATCCCTCTTATGGTCTGCATATGATGTACATAAACACAGCCTCACATATACTTCTAAAAATTTAAAGAAGGTTGGGGCCACTCTAAAAGCTCAACAATTAACAACATTGTCTCCTCTTACAGAGAACCTGGGATAAACTACCAGCACCTATATGGTGGCCCATCTCCAGTCCAGTGGATCAGACAGACAGACAGACAGAGAGACAGAGATAAGGATGGCAGGCCTGCCTGGTCTTTCTTTATTTCTTATCCTTTAAAAAAATGTTTGTTTATTTATTTATTTATTTATTTATTTATTTATTTATTTATTAGATATAAGTACACTGTAGCCGTCTTCAGACACTCCAAGAGAGGGTGTCAGATTCTGGAGAATCTAAATCCCTATTATGGTCTGCATATGATGTACATAAACACAGCCTCACATATACTTCTAAAAATTTAAAGATGGGTGGGACCACTGAAAGGGCTCAACAATTACCATCACTGTCTCCACTTCCAGAGAACCTGGGATCAACTATCAGCAAGTATATAGTGGCCCACCTCCACGTCCAGGGGATCAGACAGACTGTCAGACAGACAGACAGACAGACAGAGATAAGGATGGCAGGCCTGCCTGGTCTTACTTTCTTTCTTATCCTGTTTATAAAATGTTTATTTATTTATTTATTTATTTATTTATTTATTTATTTATTTATTTATTTGATATAAGTACACTGTAGTTGTCTTCAGACACTCCAGAAGAGGGTGTCAGATTCTGGAGAATCTAAATCACATTTATGGTCTGCATATGATGTACATAAACACAGCCTCACATATACTTCTAAATATTTAAAGATGGGTGGGGCCAATGAAAGGGCTCAACAATTAACAGCATTGTCTCCTCTTCCAGAGAACCTGGAACCAACTACCAGCAACACTATGGTGGCCAATCTACAGTTCCAGGGTATCAGACAGACAGACAGACAGACAGACAGAGATAAGGGTGGCAGGCCTGCCTGGTCTTTCTTACTTTCTTATCCTTTTTAAAAAATGTTTATTTATTTATTTATTTATTCATTTATTTATTTATGTATGTATTTATTAGATATAAGTAAACTGTAGCTGTCTTCAGACACTCCAGAAGAGGGTGTCAGATTCTGGAGAATCTAAATCCCTCTTATGGTCTGCATATGATGTACATAAACACAGCCTCACATATACTTCTAAAAATTGAAAGATGGGTGGGGCTACAGAAAGGGCTCAACATTTAAAAGCACTGTCTCCTCTTCCAGAGAACCTTGGATAAACTACCAGCAACTATATGGTGGCCCACTTCCAGTTCCAGGGTTTCACACAGACAGACAGACAGACAGAGATAAGGGTGGCAGGCCTGCCTGGTCTTTCTTTCTGTCTTATCCTTTTTAAAAAATGTTTATTTATTTATTTATTTATTTGTTTATTTATTTATTTATGTATTTATTAGATATAAGTACACTGTAGCTGTCTTCAGACACTACAGAAGAGGGTGTCAGTTTCTGGAGAATCTAAATCACTCTTATGGTTTGATTATGATGTACATAAACACAGCCTCAGATATACTTCTAAAAATTTAATGAAGGGTGGGGCCACTGAAAGGGCTCAACAATTTACAGCATTGTCTCCTCTTCCAGAGAACCTTGGATAAACTACCAGCAACTATATGGTGGCCCATATCCAGTACCAGAGGATCAGACAGACAGACAGACAGACAGACAGAGATAAGGATGGCAGGCCTGCCAGGTCTTTGTTTCTTTCTTATCCTTTTTAAAAAATTTTTATTTATTTATTTATTTATTTATTTATTTATTTATTTATTTATGTATTTATTAGATATAAGTACATTGTAGCTGTCTTCAGACACTCCAGAAGAGTGTGTCAGATTCTGGAGAATTTAAATCACTCTTATGATCTGCATATGATGTACATAAATTCAGCCTCACATTTACTTCTAAAAATTTAAAGATGGCTGTGGCCACTGAAAGGACTGAACAATTAACATCATTGTCTCCTCTTCCAGAGAACTTGGGAAAAACTACCAGCAAATATATGGTGGCCCATATCCAGTTCCAGAGGATCAGACAGACAGACAGACAGACAGACAGAGATAAGGATGGCAGGACTGCCTGATTTTACTTTCCTCCTTATCCTTTTTAAAAAATGTTTATTTATTTATTAATTTATTTATGTATTTTTTAGATATAAGTACACTGTAGCTGTCTTAAGATCTCCAGTAGAGGGTGTCAGGTTCTGAAGAATCTAAAACCATCTTCTGGTCTGCATATGATGTACATAAACACAGCCTCAGATATACTTCTAAAAATTTAATGAAGGGTGGGGCCACTGAAAGGGCTCTACAATTAACAGCATTGTCTCCTCTTCCAGAGAACCTGGGATCAACTACCAGCAACTATATGGTGGCTCATCTCCAGTTCCCAGGGATCAGACAGACAGACAGACAGACAAACAGAGATATGGATGGCAGGCCTTCCTGGTCTTTCTTTTTTTCTTATCATTTAATTAAAAAAATGTTTATTTATTTATTTATTTATTTATGTATTTATTATATATAAGTACACTGTAGCTGTCTTCAGACACTCCAGAAGAGGGTGTCAGATTATGGAGAATCTAAATCCCTCTTATGGCCTGCATATGATGTACATAAACAGAGCCTCACATACAGTTCTAAACATTTAAAGATGGGTGGGGCCATTGAAAGGGCTCAACAATGAACAGAAGAGGGTGTCAGATTCTGGAGAATCTAAATCCCTCTTATGGTCTGCATATGATGTACATAAACACAGCCTCACATATACTTCTAAAAATTTAAAGATGGGTGGGACCACTGAAAGGGCTCAACAATTACCATCACTGTCTCCACTTCCAGAGAACCTGGGATCAACTATCAGCAAGTATATAGTGGCCCACCTCCACGTCCAGGGGATCAGACAGACTGTCAGACAGACAGACAGACAGACAGACAGAGATAAGGATGGCTGGCCTGCCTGGTCTTACTTTCTTTCTTATCCTTTTAAAAAATGTTTATGTATGTATGTATGTATGTATGTATTTATTTATTTATTTATTTATTTATTTATTTATTTATTTATGTATTTATTAGATATAAGTACAATGTAGCTGTCTTCACACACTTCAGAAGAGGGTGTCAGATTCTGGAGTATCTAAATCCCTCTTATGGTCTGCATATGATGTACATAAACACAGCCTCACATATACTTCTAAAAATTTAAAGATGGGTGGGGCCACTGAAAGGGCTCAACAATTAACAGCATTGTCTCCTCTTCCGAAGAACCTGGGATCAACTACCAGCAACTATATGGTGGCCTATCTCCAGTTCCAAAGGATCATATAGAGAGAAAGACAGACAGAAAGAGATAAATACGGCAGGCTTGCCTGGTCTTTCTTTCTTTCTTATCCTTTTTAAAAAATGTTTATTTATTTATTTATTTATTCATGTATTTATTAGATATAAGTACACTGTAGCTATCTTCAGACACTCCAGAAGAGTGTGTCAGTTTATGGAGCATCTAAATCCCTCTTATGGTCTGCATATGATGTACATAAACACAGCCTCACATACACTTCTAAAAATTTAAAGATGGGTGGGGCCATTGAAAGGGCTCAACAATTAACAGCATTGTCTCCTCTTCCAGAGAACCTCTGATTAACTACCAGCAACTATATGGTGGCCCATCTCCAGTTCCAGGGGATCAGAGAGACAGACAGACAGTCAGATATAAGGATGGCAGGCCTGCCTGGTCTTTCTTTCTTTCTTATCCTTTTGAAAAAATGTTTACTTATTTATTTATTTATGTATTTATTAGATATAAGTACACTGTAGCTGTCTTCAGACACTCCAGAAGAAGGTGTCAGATTCTGCAGAATCTAAATCCCTCTTATGGTCTGCATATGATGTACATAAACACAGCCTCACATATACTTCTAAAAATTTAAAGATGGGTGGGACCACTGAAAGGTCTCAACAATTAACAGCATTGTCTCCTCTTCCATAGAACCTGGGATCAACTACCAGCAACTATATGGTGGCCCATATCCAGTATCAGAGGATCAGACAGACAGACAGACAGACAAACAGACAGAGATAAGGATGGCAGGCCTGCCAGGTCTTCTTTCTTTCTTATCCTTTTTAAAAAATGTTTATTTATTTATTTATTTATTTATTTATTTATTTATTTATTTATTTATTTATTCGATATAAGTACACTGTAGCTGTTTTCAGACACTCCAGAAGAGGGTGTCAGATTCTGGAGAATCTAAATCCCTCTTATGGTCTGCACATGGTGTACCTAAAGAGATCCTCACATATACTTCAAAAATTTAAAGAAGGGTGGGGCCACTGAAAAAGCTCAACAATTAACAGCATTGTCTCCTCTTCCAGAGAACCTGGGATCAACTACCAGCAACTATATGGTGTCCCATCTCCATTTCTCAGGGATCAGACAGACAGACAGACAGACAGAGCTAAGGAGGGCAGGCCTGCCTTTTCTTTCTTTCTTATCCTTTTAAAAAATGTTTATTTAATTATTTATTTATGTATTTATTAGATATAAGTACACAGTAGCTGTCTTCAGACACTCAAGAAGAGGGTGTCAAATTCAGGAAAATCTAAATCCCTCTTATGGTCTGCATACCTTCAGTGGTGGCTCAAGCTCTTAATGAGAGCACTCTGTAGGCATAGGCAGTCAGTTTCTGAGTTCGAGGCCACCCTGGTGAAAGACAGGGTTAGGCAGGGCTAGGGAAGGCTAGGGAAGGCTAGGGAAGGCTAGGGAAGGCTAGGGTAGGCTAGGCAAGGCTAGGGTAGGCTAGGGTAGGCTAGGGTAGGCTAGGGAAGGTTAGGGTAGGCTAGGGTACGCTAGGGTAGGCTAGGGTAGGCTAGGGTAGGCTAGGGTAGGCTAGGGTAGGCTAGGGTAGGCTAGGGTAGGCTAGGGTAGGCTAGGGAAAGAAAGAAAGACAGAAAGAAAGAAAGGAAGAAAGAAAGAAAGAAAGAAAGAAAGAAAGAAAGAAAGAAAGAAAGAAAGAAAGAAAGAAAGAAAGAAAGAAAGAAAGAAAGAAAAAGGTTTTATAAAAAGTGTTAAAGTTTTTAAAAATTAAAAAAAAATACCAGATCACCATCACACAGCATTGGCTGTCTTCAGGTGTATCCTTTCAGCCTCCAAAACAAAAAGCAATGGCTGGCTGTCTTCAGGTGTATCCTATTCTCCAGTCTTATTTCCAACCTAAGAGCTGGGCTGAGCTGCCTCATTATGTAATTGCAAACTTTCCTTGGTTTGTCTTTTCCATTTCTAAGACTAACAGGCCTTTTTCTATTTAGAGAATATGCTCATGACTGTACTTTAGATATAGTAAATATAACTGTTGCTTATAAAACTTGTTTTCTAGGAATTTTTAAAGGGCAATGGCAGAGTTTATTTTTTAAAAATATTTTGCATTTATTTATTTGTGTGAGTGATGAAGCTCAGGTCTTCAAACTCGTCAGGAGGTATGATTACCTCCCCTCTCTCTCAACCCCTCTCTCTCCTCTCTCAATGATTGTGTAAGAATGTTTTGCATGTGTATGCTGTGCCCACAGACTCCAGAACAGAGTATTAGATCCCCTGGAACTGGAGATGGGCCACCATATATAATACTGGTAATTGAGCCCAGGTTCTCTGGAAGAGGAGAAAATGCTCTTAATTGTTGAGCCCTCTCTGTAGCCACATCTTTCTTTTTTTTTTTTTTTTTTTTTTTGAGTATATGTGAGGCTGTGTATATATACATCATATGCAGACAATAGGAATGATTTAGATTCTTCAGAATCTGACACCCTCTTCTGGACTGTCTGAAGATAGCTACAGCATACTTAAATATAATAAATATATAAATCTTTAAAAAGAAAAGGAAAAGTAAAAAAGAAAGAACAGGCCTGCCATATGCATGTTCATAGAGGAAAATGGAAGAGACCACAATCTAACCTCAGCAGGGTGCTTCCTTCTGGATGGTAGCTCACAGTTTCATCCCAGCAAGACAGGCAAATCACTGAGTTCAAGGACAGTAAGGTTCAGGACAGCCAAGGTTAGGAAGGAAAAGGGTCTATGTTGAGAATAAACCGACAAAACAACAACTAGGAAAAAGAAGTGACAGTGTAACTTGGGGTAGGGTACCAAAAAGAGAAAGCTTTCTGTTACCACTTACAAACAGCAGTAGACTTGCACCCTTCTGCCCAGGTCCCTGCCTTCCTTTCTAGGAATTCTAAGGATGCCAGGGGGTGGGGCAATCCAGATTAACTTTTTAATAACAAAGACTTGGTCTTTGATGTCTAGAGGAAGCCCTTCTCAGTGCCTTTAACTACCACTGAACTTTCAGGGCTGTGACTCAACTGTAACAAGGAACAGGGCTAAGAACCTGCAGCCTTTGAAAACAACTATTTTTTTAAAGAGGGGGACACAAATCAGCAGTAGAACCCCTCAGGTTCAGCCATAATACTTGTTAGGGAAACAGCCTCAATGTCCAGAGCTGAGGTCTCATGGGTGAACTGCTTCAAGCTCTGAGTATCATTGAAAGAAAGAAAAGTTATCATGTGGTTGCTTAATTTATTTATTTTATTATTTCTATTTTTTGTTTTCTTTTGTTTTGTTTTAGAAAAGGCCTCAGTCTGTAGCTATGGCTGACCTAGGACAGACTACATGTGTTAATTAGGGTTTCACAGCTGAGAAACAGACCATACCTATGTAAGACTTAGAAAACCCAACAGTCAGTGGTGGCTTGAGCTCTTAATGAGAGCACTCTGGAGGCAGAAGCAGTCAGTTTCTGACTTCGAGGCCAGCCTGGTTAAAGACAGGGATAGGCAGGGCTAGGCAAGTCAGGGCTGGGCTAGGCTAGGCAAGGCAAGGGGCTAGGCTAGGCTACGCAAGGGGCTAGGCAAGACAGACAGACAGAGAGAAAGACAGACAAGGATGGAAGGCCTGCCTGGTTTTTCTTTCTTCCTTATCCCTTTTAAAAAATGTTTATTTATTTATTTATTTATTTATTTATTTATTTATTTATGTATTTATTAGATATAAGTACACTGTAGCTGTCTTCAGACACTCCAGAAGAGTGTGTCAGATTCTGGAGAATCTAAATCCCTCTTATGGTCTGCATATGATGTACAAAAACACAGCCTCACATATACTTCTAAAAATTTATAGATGGGTGGGGCCACTGAAAGGGCTCAACAATTAACAGCATTGTCTCCTCTTCCAGAGAACCTGGGATCAACTACCAGCAACTATAAGGTAGCCCATCTCCAGTTCCCGGGGATCAGACAGACAGACAGACAGACAGAGATAAGGATGGCAGGCCTGCCTGGTCTTTCTTTCTTACTTATCCTTTTTAAAACATGTTTATTTCTTTATTTATGTATTTATTAGATATAAGTACATTGTAGCTGTCTTCAGACACTCCAGAAGAGTGTGTCAGATTCTGGAGAATCTAAATCCCTCTTTTGGCCTGCATATTATGTACATAAACACAGACTCACGTATACTTCTAAAAATTTAAAGATGTGTGGGGCCACTGAGAAGAATGGGAGGGTAGGGAATTGGGGGGAGGTATGGGGGACTTTTGGGATAGCATTGGAAATGTAATTGAGGAAAATATGTAATAAAAAAAAACAGTGAAAAACAAAACAAAACAATTAACAGCATTGTCTCCTCTTCTAGAGAATCTGGGATCAACTACCAGCAAATATATGGTGGCCCTTCTCCAGTTCCAGGGTATCAGACAGACAGACAGACAGACAGACAGACAGACAGAGATAAGGATGGCAGGCCTGCCTGGTCTTTCTTTCTTTCTTATCCTTTTTTAAAAAATGTTTATTTATTTATATATTTATTTATTTATTTATTTATTTATTTATTTATTTATTAGATATAAGTAAACTGTAGCTATCTTTAGACACTCCAGAAGAGGGTGTCAGATTCTGGAGAATCTAAATCCCTCTTACGATCTGCATATGATGTATATAAACACAGCCTCACATTTTCTTCTAAAAATTTAAAGATGGGTGTGGCTTGGAATAAGATGAGTAACCCTGAAAAAGTCAAAAAATAAAAAATCACACTGTAGGATTTGGAATATGGTGAGAAACCCTGAAAAAGTCGAAAAATGAGAAAAGCATGCAGGAGTACCTGGAATATGGTGAGAAACACTGAAAAAGTCTTAAATGAGAATATCACACTCTAGTACTTGGAATATGGTGAGAAACCCTGAAAATGTCGAAAAATGAGAAAATCATGCAGTAGGACCCAGAATATGGTGAGAAACCCTGAAAAAAAAGTCAAAAAATAAGAAAATCACGCAGTAGGACCTGGAAGCTGGTGAGAAACCCTGAAAAAGTCGAAAAATGAGAAAATCAATCTGTAGGATCTGGAATATGGTGAGAAACCCTGAAAAATTCGAAAAAAGCAAAAATCACACTCTAGGACTTGGAATATGTTGAGAAACCCTGAAAAAGTCAAAAAATGAGAAAATCACACTGTAGGACTTGGAATATGGTGAGAAACCCTGAAAAATTCGAAAAATGAGAAAATCACACTGTAGGACTTGGAATATGGTGAGAAACCCTGAAAAAGTCGAAAAATAAGAAAATCACGCAGTAGGACCTGGGATTTGGTGAGAAACACTGGAAAAGTCTTAAAATAGAAAATCACACTGTAGTACTTGGAATATGGTGAAAAATACTGAAAAAGTCTTAAAATGAGAAAATCACACCTTAGGACCTGGAATATGGTGAGAAACCCTGAAAAGGTCAAAAAATGAGAAAAATCACACTGTAGTACATGGAATATGGGTAGAAACTCTGAAAAAGTCGCAAATTATAAAATGACAGTGTAGGGCCTGGAATATGTTGAGAAAACCTGAAATATTCAAAAAATGAGAAAATGACAATGTAGAACCTGGAATACCGTAAGAAACCCTGAAAAAGTTAAAAAATGAGAAAATCACACTCTAGGACTGGAATATGTTGAGAAACCCTGAAATATCGAAAAATGAGAAAATCATGTAGTAAGACCCAGAATATGGTGAGAAATCCTGAAAAAAGTCGAAAAATGAGAAAATCACGCAGTAGGACCTGGAAGCTGGTGAGAGACCCTGAAAAAGTCGAAAAATGAGAAAATCAAACTGTAGGACCTGGAATATGTTGAGAAACCCTGAAAAATACGAAAAAGGCAAAAATCACACTCTAGGACTTGGAATATGATGAGAAACCGTGAAAAAGTCAAAAAATGAAAAAATCACACTGTAGTACCTGGAATATGGTGAGAAACACTAAAAAAGTATTAAAATGAGAAAATCACCCAGTAGGACCTGGAATGAGGTGAGAAACCCTGAAACAGTCGAAATATAAGAAAATCAAACTTGTAGTACATGCAATATGGTGACAAACACTCAAAAAGTCGAAAAATGAGAATATCACACTCTAGGATTTGGAATATGATGAGAAACCCTGAAAATTTCAAAAAATGAGAAAATCACACTGTAAAACTTGGAATATGGTGAGAAACCCTCAAAAAGTCGAAAAATGAGAAAATCATGCACTAGGATCCAGAATATGATGAGAAACACAGAAAAAGTCTTAAAATGAGAAAATCACACTGTAGGACCTGGAATATGGTAAGAAACCCTGAAAATGTCGAAAAATGAGAAAATGACACTGTAGGAGCTGGAATATGGTGAGAAGTCATGAAAAAGTCAAAAAAAAAAAAAAAGAAATACACACTTGTAGGACTTGCAATGTGGTGAGAGACCCTGAAAAAGTCTTAAAATGAGAAAATCACACTGTAGGACTTGGGATATGGTGAGAAACCCTGAAAAGGTCGAAAAATTAGAAAATCAAACTGTAGTACCTGGTATATGGTGAGAAACACTAAAAAAGTATTAAAATGAGAAAATCACACAGTAGGACCTGGAATATGGTGAGAAACCCTGAAACAGTTCAAAAATAAGAAAATAAAACTTGTAGTACATGCAATATGGTGAGAAACACTGAAAAAGTCGAAAAATGAGAATATCACACTCTAGGACTTGGAATATGATGAGAAACCCAGAAAAAGTCTAAAAATGAGAAAATCACACTGTAGGACTTGGAATATGGTGAGAAACCCTGAAAAAGTCGAAAAATGAGAAAATCACACTGTAGTACCTAGAATATGGTGAGAAACACTGAAAAAGTCTAAAAATAAGATAAAACTTGTAGTACCTGAAATATGATGAGAAACCCTGAAAAGTCAAAAAATTAGAAAATCAAATTGTAGGAACTGGAATATGCTGAGAATCCCTGAAAAATTCGAAAAATGCGAAAATCACCCTCTAGGACTTGGAATACGATGAGAAACCCTGAAAAAGTCAAAAAATGAGAAAATCACACTGTAGTACCTGGAATATGGTGAGAAACACTGAAAAAGTCTAAAAATAAGATAAAACTTGTAGTACCTGAAATATGGTGAGGAACCCTAAAAAAGTCGAAAAATGAGAAAATCACACTGTAGGACTTCGAATATGATAAGAAACCGTGAAAAAGTAAAAAAATGAGAAAAATACACTGTAGGAGCTGGAATATGGAGAGAAACCCTGAAAAGGTTAAAAAATTAGAATATCACAATTGTAGGACCTCCAATATGGTGAGAAAACCTGAAAAAGTTGAAAAATGAGAAAACCACACTGTAGGACCTGGAATATGGTGAGAAACACTGAAAAATTCAAAAAATGAGAAAATCACACAGTAGGACCTAAATATGGTGAGAAACCCTGAAAAGGTCAAAAAATGAGAAAAATCACACTGTAGTACATGGAATATGGGTAGAAACTCTGAAAAAGTCGCAAATTATAAAATGAAAGTGTAGGGCCTGGAATATGTTGAGAAAACCTGAAATATTCGAAAAATGAGAAAATGACAATGTAGAACCTGGAATACCGTAAGAAACCCTGAAAAAGTTAAAAAATGAGAAAATCACACTCTAGGACTGGAATATGGTGAGAAACCCTGAAACATCGAAAAATGAGAAAATCATGTAGTAGGACCCAGAATATGGTGAGAAATCCTGAAAAAAGTCGAAAAATGAGAAAATCACGCAGTAGGACCTGGAAGCTGGTGAGAAACCCTGAAAAAGTCGAAAAATGAGAAAATCAAACTGTAGGACCTGGAATATGTTGAGAAACCCTGAAAAATACGAAAAAGGCAAAAATCACACTCTAGGACTTGGAATATGATGAGAAACCGTGAAAAAGTCAAAAAATGAAAAAATCACACTGTAGTACCTGGAATATGGTGAGAAACACTAAAAAAGTATTAAAATGAGAAAATCACCCAGTAGGACCTGGAATGAGGTGAGAAACCCTGAAACAGTCGAAATATAAGAAAATCAAACTTGTAGTACATGCAATATGGTGACAAACACTCAAAAAGTCGAAAAATGAGAATATCACACTCTAGGATTTGGAATATGATGAGAAACCCTGAAAAATTCAAAAAATGAGAAAATCACACTGTAGGACTTGGAATATGGTGAGAAACCCTCAAAAAGTAGAAAAATGAGAAAATCATGCACTAGGATCCAGAATATGATGAGAAACACAGAAAAAGTCTTAAAATGAGAAAATCACACTGTAGGACCTGGAATATGGTAAGAAACCCTGAAAATGTCGAAAAATGAGAAAATGACACTGTAGGAGCTGGAATATGGTGAGAAGTCATGAAAAAGTCAAAAAAAAAAAAAAAAGAAATACACACTTGTAGGACTTGCAATATGGTGAGAGACCCTGAAAAAGTCTTAAAATGAGAAAATCACACTGTAGGACTTGGGATATGGTGAGAAACCCTGAAAAGGTCGAAAAATTAGAAAATCAAACTGTAGTACCTGGTATATGGTGAGAAACACTAAAAAAGTATTAAAATGAGAAAATCACACAGTAGGACCTGGAATATGGTGAGAAACCCTGAAACAGTTCAAAAATAAGAAAATAAAACTTGTAGTACATGCAATATGGTGAGAAACACTGAAAAAGTCGAAAAATGAGAATATCACACTCTAGGACTTGGAATATGATGAGAAACCCAGAAAAAGTCTAAAAATGAGAAAATCACACTGTAGGACTTGGAATATGGTGATAAACCCTGAAAAAGTCGAAAAATGAGAAAATCACACTGTAGTACCTAGAATATGGTGAGAAACACTGAAAAAGTCTAAAAATAAGATAAAACTTGTAGTACCTGAAATATGATGAGAAACCCTGAAAAAGTCAAAAAATTAGAAAATCAAATTGTAGGAACTGGAATATGCTGAGAATCCCTGAAAAATTCGAAAAATGCGAAAATCACCCTCTAGGACTTGGAATACAATGAGAAACCCTGAAAAAGTCAAAAAATGAGAAAATCACACTGTAGTACCTGGAATATGGTGAGAAACACTGAAAAAGTCTAAAAATAAGATAAAACTTGTAGTACCTGAAATATGGTGAGGAACCCTAAAAATGTCGAAAAATGAGAAAATCACACTGTAGGACTTCGAATATGATGAGAAACCGTGAAAAAGTAAAAAAATGAGGAAATACACTGTAGGAGCTGGAATATGGAGAGAAACCTGAAAAGGTTAAAAATTAGAATATCACAATTGTAGGACCTCCAATATGGTGAGAAACCCTGAAAAAGTTGAAAAATGAGAAAACCACACTGTAGGACCTGGAATATGGTGAGAAACACTGAAAAATTCAAAAAATGAGAAAATCACACAGTAGGACCTAAATATGGTGAGAAACCGTGAAAGAGTCGAAATATAAGAAAATCAAACTTGAAGTACCTGCAATATGGTGAGAAACCCTGAAAAAGTCGAAAAATGAAAAAATCACACTGTAGGATTTGGAATATGATGAGAAACCATGAAAAAGTCAAAAATGAGAAAAATATACTGTAGGAGTTGGAATGTGGTGAGAAAAACTGAAAAAGTCGAAGAATAAGAAAATCACACAAGTAGGACCTCCAATATGGTGAGAAACCCTGAAAAAGTCGAAAAATGAGAAAATTACAGACTAGGACATGGAATATGGTAAGAAACCCTTTAAAAGTCGGAAAAAGAGAAAATCACACTGTAGGATTTGGAATATGATGAGAAAACCTGAAAAAGTCGACAAATGAGAAAATCATACTGTAGGACCTGCAATAGGGTGAGAAATTCTGAAAAAGTCAAAAAATGAGAAAATCACACTGTAGGACTTGGAATATGATGAGAAAACCTGAAAAAATCTAAAAATGAGAAAATCACACTGTAGGAGCTGGAATATGGTGAGAAACCCTGAAAAGTCAAAAAAAAAGAAAAATCACACTGTAGGACCTGGAATATGGTGAGAAAACATGAAAAATTCATAAAGGAGAAAATCACCACTCTAGGACTTGGAATATGATGAGAAAACCTGAAAAAGTCCAAAAATGAGAAATCACACTGTAGGACTTCGAATATGGTGAGAAACTCTGAAAAATTCAAAAAATGAGAAAATCACCCTGTAGGACTTGGAATATGGTGAGAAACCCTGAAAAAGTAAAAAAATGAGAAAAATCACACTGTAATACATGGAATATGGTGAGAAACTCTGAAAAAGTCGCAAATTAGAAAATGACAGTGTAGGACCTGGAATATGTTGAGAAAACCTGAAATATTCAAAAAATGAGAAAATGACAATGTAGAACCTGGAATAAGTAAGAAACCCCGAAAATTTTAAAAAAAGAGAAAATCGCACTGTAGGACCTGGAATATGGTGAGAAACAGTGAAAAAGTCAAAAAATGAGAATATCACACTCTAGGACTTGGAATATGGTGAGAAACCCTGAAAGAAGTCGGAAAATGAGAAAATCAGGCAGTAGGACTTGGAAGCTAGTGAGAAACCCTGAAAAAGACGAAAAGTGAGAATAACAAACTGTAGGACCTGGAATATGTTGAGAAACCCTGAAAAATTCGAAAAAAGCAAAAATCACACTCTAGGACTTGGAATGTGATGAGAAATCCTGAAAAAGTAAAAAAATGAGAAAATCACACTGTAGTACCTGGAATATGGTAAAAAAGTATTAAAATGAGAAAATCACACAGTAGGACCTGGAATATGGTGAGAAACTCTGAATAAGTCGAAAACATGAGAAAATCACGCAGTAGCCTGGAATATGGTGAGAAACCCTGAAAAAGTCGAAAAATGAGAAAATCACGCAGTAGTACCTGGAATATGGTGAGAAACACTGAAAAAGTCTTAAAATGAGAAAATCACACTGTAGGACCTGGAATATGGTGAGAAACTCTGAAAATGTCGAAAAATAAGAAATTCACACTTGTAGGACCTGCAATATGGTGAGAAACCCTGAAAAAGTCAAAAAATGAGAAAATCACACTGTAGGACTTTGAATAAAATGAGAAACCGTGAAAAAGACAAAAAATGACAAAAGTACACGGTAGGAGATGGAATATGGAGAGAAACCGTTAAAAAGTAGAAAAATAAGATATACACACTTGTAGGACATGCAATATGGTGAGAGACCCTGAAAAAGTCTTAAAATGAGAAAATCACACTGTAGTACCTGGAATATGGTGAGAAACCCTGAAAAAGTCCAAAAATAAGAAATTCACACGTGTAGGACCTGCAATATGGTGAGAAACCCTGAAAAAGTTGAAAAATGAGAAATCACACTGTAGGACTTGGAATAAGATGAGACACCCTGAAAAAGTCAAAAAATGAGAAAATTTCACTGTAGGACTTGGAATAAGATGAGAAACCCTGAAAAAGTTGAAAAATGAGAAAATCACAATGTAGAAGATGGAATATGGTGAGCAATCCTGAAAAAGTCAAAAAATGAGAAAATCACACTGTGGAACCTGGAATATGGTGAGAAACTCTGAAAAAGGCGAAAAATTGGAAAAATCACACTCTAGGACTTGGAATATGATGAGAAACCCTGAAAAAGTCAAAAATGAGAAAATCAGACTGTAGTAGCTGGAATATGGTGAGAAACATTGAAAAAGTCTCAAAATGAGAAAATCACACAGTTGGACCTGCAATATGGTGAGAAAAACTGAAACAGTCGAAAAATAAGAAAATCAAACTTGTAGTCCCTGCAATATGGTGAGAAACCCTGAAAATTCCAAAAATGAGAAAATCACACTGTAAGATTTAGAATATGATGAGAAACACTGAAAAAGTCAAAAAATGAGAAAAATACACTGTAGAAGCTGGAATATGGTGAGTAAACCCTGAAAAAGTCGAAAAATAAGAAAATCACACTTGTAGAACCTCCAATATGTTGAGAAACCCTGAAAAAGTCTTAAAATGAGAAAATCACACTGTAGGACTTGGAATAAGATGAGAAACCCTAAAAAAGTCGAAAATGAGAAAAATACACTGAAGGAGTTGGAATATGTTGAGAAACCCTGAAAAAGTCTTAAAATGAGAAAATCGCACTGTAGGACCTGGAATATGGTGAGAAACCCTGAAATATCGAAAAATAAGAAAATCAAACTTGTAGTACCTTTAATATGGTGAGAAACCCTGAAAAAGTCAAAAAATGAGAAAATCACAATATAGGACTTGGAATAAGATGAGAATCTGTGAAAAAGACAAAAAAATGACAAAAACACACTGTAGGAGCTTGAATATGGTGAGAAACCCTGAAAAAGTCCAAAAATAAGAAATTCACACTTGTAGGACCTGCAATATGGTGAGAAACCCTGAAAAAGTCGAAGAATGAGAAAATCACACTGTAGGATTTGGAATATGATGAGAAACCATGAAAAAGTCAAAAATGAGAAAAATATACTGTAGGAGTTGGAATGTGGTGAGGAAACCTGAAAAAGTCGAAGAATAAGAAAATCACACAAGTAGGACCTCCAATATGGTGAGAAACCCTGAAAAAGTCGAAAAATGAGACAATTACAGACTAGGACATGGAATATGGTAAGAAACCCTTTAAAAGTAGGAAAAAGAGAAAATCACACTGTAGGATTTGGAATATGATGAGAAAACCTGAAAAAGTCAAAAAATGAGAAAATCACACTGTAGTACCTGGAATATTGTGAGAAAACACTGAAAAAGTCTAAAAATGAGAAAATCACACAGTAGGACTTGGAATATGGTGAGAAACCCTGAAAAAGTCAAAAAATGAGAAAAATCACACTGTAGTACATGGAATATGGTGAGAAACTCTGAAAAAGTCGCAAATTAGAAAATGACAGTGTAGGACCTGGAATATGTTGAGAAAACCTGAAATATTCAAAAAATGAGAAAATGACAATGTAGAACCTGGAATAAGTAAGAAACCCCGAAAATTTTAAAAAAAGAGAAAATCGCACTGTAGGACCTGGAATATGGTGAGAAACAGTGAAAAAGTCAAAAAATGAGAATATCACACTCTAGGACTTGGAATATGGTGAGAAACCCTGAAAAAGTCAAAACATGAGAAATTCATGCAGTAGGACCCAGAATATGGTGAGAAACCCTGAAAGAAGTCGGAAAATGAGAAAATCAGGCAGTAGGACTTGGAAGCTAGTGAGAAACCCTGAAAAAGACGAAAAGTGAGAATAACAAACTGTAGGACCTGGAATATGTTGAGAAACCCTGAAAAATTCGAAAAAAGCAAAAATCACACTCTAGGACTTGGAATGTGATGAGAAATCCTGAAAAAGTAAAAAAATGAGAAAATCACACTGTAGTACCTGGAATATGGTAAAAAAGTATTAAAATGAGAAAATCACACAGTAGGACCTGGAATATGGTGAGAAACTCTGAAAAAGTCGAAAACATGAGAAAATCACGCAGTAGCCTGGAATATGGTGAGAAAACCCTGAAAAAGTCGAAAAATGAGAAAATCACGCAGTAGTACCTGGAATATGGTGAGAAACACTGAAAAAGTCTTAAAATGAGAAAATCACACTGTAGGACCTGGAATATGGTGAGAAACTCTGAAAATGTCGAAAAATAAGAAATTCACACTTGTAGGACCTGCAATATGGTGAGAAACCCTGAAAAAGTCAAAAAATGAGAAAATCACACTGTAGGACTTTGAATAAAATGAGAAACCGTGAAAAGACAAAAAATGACAAAAGTACACGGTAGGAGATGGAATATGGAGAGAAACCGTTAAAAAGTAGAAAAATAAGATATACACACTTGTAGGACATGCAATATGGTGAGAGACCCTGAAAAAGTCTTAAATGAGAAATCACACTGTAGTACCTGGAATATGGTGAGAAACCCTGAAAAAGTCCAAAAATAAGAAATTCACACGTGTAGGACCTGCAATATGGTGAGAAACCCTGAAAAAGTTGAAAATGAGAAAATCACACTGTAGGACTTGGAATAAGATGAGACACCCTGAAAAATTCAAAAAATGAGAAAATTTCACTGTAGGACTTGGAATAAGATGAGAAACCCTGAAAAAGTTGAAAAATGAGAAAATCACAATGTAGAAGATGGAATATGGTGAGCAATCCTGAAAAAGTCAAAAAATGAGAAAATCACACTGTGGAACCTGGAATATGGTGAGAAACTCTGAAAAAGGCGAAAAATTGGAAAAATCACACTCTAGGACTTGGAATATGATGAGAAACCCTGAAAAAGTCAAAAATGAGAAAATCAGACTGTAGTAGCTGGAATATGGTGAGAAACATTGAAAAAGTCTCAAATGAGAAAATCACACAGTTGGACCTGCAATATGGTGAGAAAAACTGAAACAGTCGAAAAATAAGAAAATCAAACTTGTAGTCCCTGCAATATGGTGAGAAACCCTGAAAAATTCCAAAAATGAGAAAATCACACTGTAAGATTTAGAATATGATGAGAAACACTGAAAAAGTCAAAAAATGAGAAAAATACACTGTAGAAGCTGGAATATGGTGAGTAAACCCTGAAAAAGTCGAAAAATAAGAAAATCACACTTGTAGAACCTCCAATATGTTGAGAAACCCTGAAAAAGTCTTAAAATGAGAAAATCACACTGTAGGACTTGGAATAAGATGAGAAACCCTAAAAAAGTCGAAAAATGAGAAAAATACACTGAAGGAGTTGGAATATGTTGAGAAACCCTGAAAAAGTCTTAAAATGAGAAAATCGCACTGTAGGACCTGGAATATGGTGAGAAACCCTGAAATATCGAAAAATAAGAAAATCAAACTTGTAGTACCTGTAATATGGTGAGAAACCCTGAAAAAGTCAAAAAATGAGAAAATCACAATATAGGACTTGGAATAAGATGAGAATCTGTGAAAAAGACAAAAAAATGACAAAAACACACTGTAGGAGCTTGAATATGGTGAGAAACCCTGAAAAAGTCCAAAAATAAGAAATTCACACTTGTAGGACCTGCAATATGGTGAGAACCCTGAAAAGTCGAAGAATGAGAAAATCACACTGTAGGATTTGGAATATGATGAGAAACCATGAAAAAGTCAAAAATGAGAAAAATATACTGTAGGAGTTGGAATGTGGTGAGGAAACCTGAAAAAGTCGAAGAATAAGAAAATCACACAAGTAGGACCTCCAATATGGTGAGAAACCCTGAAAAAGTCGAAAAATGAGACAATTACAGACTAGGACATGGAATATGGTAAGAAACCCTTTAAAAGTAGGAAAAAGAGAAAATCACACTGTAGGATTT